>NW_007728248.1:188584-240273 GCF_000696425.1 Galeopterus variegatus | reverse complement strand
CTCTTCGTCCTCCTCAGGGTAGTACTCCGGGGCCGGCGGCGCTCCAGCAGGCGCCGGAGCCGGAGCCAGCAGTCCCGCGGCACTCATGTTGCCTCTGACCGCAGCTGACCGTGTCCCCCGGAGACCGCGGCCACCCGCCCTGGAGACTCGAGGTCCGCCTAGCAACGCCTGAGGGCGGCCCCAACTTGAGGAGCCGGAGTGGCGACCCCTTTCGCGTCTCCGCCGAGCTCCGCCCCCCGCGCCCGCTCTCAGCAACGGGGACCTCGCGCCGGGGGCGACTTCCGGGTCGCGAGCTACCCGACGCCGGCCTGACTCCGCCATCCCTCAAGGCGTGAAGAGGCCACTGGACGCCTTCTTCGCCGGAACACCAGACCCTTCATCGCCGTCTTAAAATCTTCAACGGGTAGCGGGGGCAGGACGGAGGACAGCTGTCTGGAGTTAGGCAAATCCATGGGCAGGCCTAGCCGCGGCCAGGACCCCGAAGCTCAGAGGCGACTTCCGGAAACAGCCGCCAGGCGGCGTCGGGAGCCAAAACTAAAGCTTGAATCGTTAACAACCCGAAGGGCGGAGGGTTTGGAAGATTTGAAGGGCCAGTGGCAGGTGGAGGTGGTCACTTCTTTAACTTAAGCACGTGAACAAGACCCGTCCCCTTAGTAGGTCGGTAAACCTAGATATCCAGAGTGCGTGATCATGCAGGAAATGATGCTCTTCCTCTGACTGTTGAAGCTTTATTAAGAACTAAAATATAAACAAAGATGATGATATTCCATCCTGGGGTCAGCAAAACGAAATTTTCCCAGACATTGGGAATCCTTTCTGTTTGTATAGGTTTACTCAGTAAGGTGTTCTCTCGATTTTATAAATGAGGAAGGAGCTGTCATTTGCCTAAAAAATATAATAGCGTCCACTCTGCTTTGTTTAGACCCCCAGACTCAGGCCCTCCGCGGTACAACTGCCTCACATTCCCTCAAATATAAATTTTTTAAAAGCTATTTTTGCGGGTCCAATAGCTTGCTAACGAACTCTCAGCCGAGCAAGTGGAGCATTTGTCTACAGGAAGTAATTTGGCCAAAGTTAGGAATGCCGAGTAGAAAGTCAGAAAACGAGAGCTGAGTATCTGCATGAATTAATTTGTGTGATTCCTTCTGAATAAGAGGGACACCGTGTTATATGTTTTGCTTAACGACCAAGTTTTGGGTGTCCCTTTTGCTAAGTGAGTGTGATCTAGTTGTGTGTAGCAAGAAAAAATAAAGTCTGGCTGGTTAGCTCCCTTGGGACAGCATGGTGCTGATAACACCAAGGTCAAGGGTTGAGATCCCTGTACTGGCCAGCTGCCAAAAAAAAAATAAGGAAAAGAGCCCAGAAGTGTTTAATAGTTTTTCAAAGTAACCCCACTCTTTATGTTACATCCAAGTCTCCATTAGAAAAAGTAACAAGTACGGGCCGGCCCGGTGGCGCACTGGAGAGTGCGGTGCTTGGGAGTGCGGCGGCGCTCCCGCCGAGGGTTCGGATCCCATGTGGAGACCGGTTCCCGCTCACTGGCTGAGCGCGGTGCGGGCGCAACACTGAAGGTTGCGATCCCGTTGCCGGTCTCCGGTATGGGCGCGACACCGAGGGTTGCGATCCCGTTACCGGTCAGTAAAAAAAGACAAAAAGGAAAAAAAAAAGTAACAAGTGGTAAAGCTGAACACATTTGAAAGCAAGGGTGGAACCTAATATTCTGATTCTCAGACCCTTTGTGATCAAATTTATCTCTGATTTGGCCCCCATGGAGTCTTCTAAAAATGAAAAACTTTATTCTCATTCTATTTATTTTGACATTTCTTATTTACTACCTTATTTTAATTGAAATCTTGGCTCTATTTGTAAGGGATTTTTCCTCCCAACAAAACTCAAGAATTTCCAGAATGGAGTGCTACAGTGTTTTTCCAGGAGTTGAGAGATCTTCTGAAGCTCATTCTAAGTAAGAGTAATTCTCAGAGCTCACTGTAGGTCTGCCACCTACACTTAAACTAGGATTTCAGAACTGTCTCTTGTCCAAAGGATGAAGTCATTTTCTTTTTTTGTGCTGTTGGATCACATCTAAATTATTCGTAATCAACTATATTGAGCAACTTGAGTTTCTATCAGCAATAATCATAGAGCAGAAAAAGCACCAACATTTCAGAAATCAGTTCATTGATAGAATGAATCCCCCCAAAAGGTTGATTTCATTGCTAAATGGTTTCCTTTCAAGATGCTGAGGGTTTTATCATGCTTATTTCATTTCTATTTCAGTCTTTTTGATTGTAAACAGCATCTGTAAATGGTCATTCATTTCTTTTAGACACAACTAAACACCTAGGGTGGTGAAATTTTATCCCATTTTCTTTTAAATCCAGATTGCCAACTGTAGAACTGGTAGGATGAGCTCTTGACTAATAAATGCTCTTTAGTGAAGGGGCATTTACTCAAAAAAAATTCTCTCATGGCTTGAGTCTTATCAATCTTTAAAGTTGTCTAATGATCTTGGACAGTCTCTCTAGGCCTGTAAAAACCAAATTCTCTCAAAATCAAGTCTTAACACCTTGAAATCTTTCTCTTTATCCCTTCTCAGGATGGTACTCAGCCACACTCCTCAGGAGACATCCACTTCAGAACTTGACCTAAAACGAAGTCCTGCCAGTCCCATTTTACAGCTTCGCGTGCTTCCAGGCCCTCTCTGCATACCCTAACACCCAAACTTAAATTTTAAAGGGGAGCATTGTAATTGGAATGGGTGTGATTTTTAAACACTAGAGGAAACATATACTGTTTAGAATACAAATTTTGTCGCAGGAGTTAAAAACAAAGGAGTTAATGATGGAGGGTTTTTTGAGGGCTAAAGCCTGTATGCATCTGACAAGGCTTACGATCAAAATGTGTTGCCGAAATGAAACAATTTTTCACAAAATGCTAAATTGTCGAAGCCCGTGAGCTTATTTGGGGGTTCTGGTATTGCTTTAATCAACATAACCAGTTTCACAAAAATGTAAAGAATGGTTCTGAGTAACAACGATGCACTTTCACCCCTGACAGGCACTATATTTCAGCTTGGGTCAAGATGGGTCTCTGGTTATCGCAGGTTGCACTTAGGTCAAAGCTCTTTATCCTTTGACCATTAGCTCACACAGAATCTTTAAAACCTGGGGCCCTGAAAAAGGTTACGTTGAATAGGCTTGCTGAAACCTTGCTAAAGCTAGCAAGGGTTCCCTACCACAGTTCCTGTTCCTACTGTCATCGAAACCCAAACTGAATATTTCTAAAGCTTTGTTCTTCTAACTATCAAAATGTGCCTGGTCCGTGTTGAACGCTTAAGGTGTGCAGAGTATACACTTAGTACATAGTTTTTTTTCCTCCCAACAGCATTAAACTGACGTCCGTTGAACGCAATGCAAGGAAAGGCAAATTCCCTGGCAGAGATATAAAAGGGTTCAAATCCAGGAAATATTTACAAGTGCTAGGCGAATAAATGCTATATTAATCTATGGCAGAATTACTAAGAAACCTGTGTAAGGTCTAAGGAGAGAATGGAGTCCTCCCCAAAGGCTCTAACACGGTGGTCTCTGGTAGCTTCCCAAGAAAAGTAAAGGCATGGAGAGGAGTGCCAATGAACTTTGACCCCCACAGCAGCACAAACAAGAACGACCGCACCCCAGGGAAGCCCGCGGGTAACTAAAGTTGCAAGGTCTTCCCAGTCTGAGGAAACCCCGCCCCACCCGGTCCCGCCCGCCGTCAACTCCACCAATCCTCGGGCTCCATCGACCGCTCGGCTTCCCAGGCACTTTCGTCAAATACCTATATCCGGCTCCGGCCGCTTGTCCCGCGATCAGGGAAGGTCAGTAGAGAGCCTATCGGAACAGAGCTGTAGGCGTGGTCAGGGGGCAGGGGGTGGGCGAACTGAAAAGGAGAGGCGGAGCACGCTCGGCGCAGTCGGGTGCGATTGGCCACCCCTGGCAGGAGCCGCACCTCGGACAGCAGCAGCGGCGGCCGCGGGAGGGTCCCGGTGTGGCGCCCGGCGGCGGGGTCCTACGTAGAGAGTGGGTCGCAACGGGGGAACCGCGGGCGTAGGCTGCGTGCAACTGGATCCAGCACTCAGCGACCCGCCCAGAGATCCGCCAGGGGACAAGCCGCAGGAGAGCGACTCGGGAACAAGTGTGGGAGAGGAAACGGCGACGGCGGAGACGCCGGGCCCGGGAATGGTGACAGCAGGTCTGAGGTGAGAACACCGGGGCGCGGGACGGTGACAGCGTGAGCCGCGGCGAGAGGACCCCGGGCGGGGTGAGGTCGGGGAGGACCCGAGTGAGGGGAGTTCCGGGAGTGGAATTGACAGTGCGGACTTTGGAGAGGAGACCCCGAGAGGGGCCGGGATAGCGGGTGTGAAGGATGGGGACCCCGAAAGGGACCTAGACAGGGGGTGAGGGGTAGAGACCCAGGGAGGTGCTGGGACAGGGGGTCTGAGGGGAAGAGACCACGAGAGGGGCCGGGACGGAAGGTCTGAGGATTAGGGACCCCAAGAGGGGCTGGGACAGCCGGGTGCCGGGATGGGACCCCGGGCAGAGTGAGGTCGGGGAGGACCCGAGTGAGGGGAGATCCGGGAGCTGATTTGACAGTGCGTACTGTGGAGAGGGGACCCCGAGAGGGGCCGAGACTTGGGTCTGAAGAGAGGGGACCCCGAGAGGAGCCGGACAGCGGGCTGAGAGGAAGGGAACCCCAAGAGGGGCTCGGAGCTTGCGATCGAGGTGCGGGACCTCGCAGGAGGGGGCGGTGAGCCCGGTGTGCAGGGTCGGGCCGCCTGCCCTGCGCAGCATCGGACTTGCACAGAGAGGCGGGGAAACCGGCCAGCGGTCGCGCCCAGTGAGTTGTGCAAACCCCCCAGGACCTCCGCGGCAGGGAGCCTGGGTCCGGATCGCGGCGTCGGGCGGGTGGTGACGGGAGTTGCTCCCAGGATCTAGCACCAGCGATCTTCCTGAGGGCAGTGCGTGAGCTCCCGGGACTCCGGGAGGACTCGGTGGAGCCGGGATTATGTAATGAAACATCTCCTAAGTGGAACGCAAGGGCTGGAGGGGCTGGCAGAGGACCGAGATCTTGGAAAGATCAAGAGAGTTGGGCGTCTGACCTCTTCTCACTGGCCCGCTGGCTTCCGATTTCTTTCTTAAGAGTTTGATGTGGGTGCCTTGAAAGTGAGGAGCTTCCTGACCTTCATGAGAAGGTCGGGCGAAAAGTTGGAGGGGGCTTCTTCCACCCACCGCAAGAAGTTGACAGGGAAAGGGAGCCTTTGGGGAACCCGTGTTTTGGATTAATTAGGATGTTTCTTTTGATAGACCATTGTATTTTCCTGGGCTCCTATTTCTTTCATTTTAACTCGACAAAGAGCTAAGAAACTTTCAGATTTGGCAGCCCATCAGTAACAATGTTTACAATGCAGATTTAAAGGGATTATACTAGGTTTGGAATTTGGGCTGTTTAACTTTGGTGTGTTGGAGATAGTTGGAAGGTCAAACAAGTTTTAAAAAGAGGTGTTGGGAATCGCTGAACTAATACTGTAGCTCTTTCCAGTTAGATTTCTCATCCTAAAAGCTACCAGGACTGAGCTGTAGGCATAATTCCAGGACAAGCTAAGGAGAGAGATAAACCTATTTAAACCAGACACTGTATGTCCTGGTGGCAGTTGTTGGTATGTGTATTAAAATGCTGAAATAGCAATAGGGGGTGGGAATTGGAGGGCAGCCTGCTACTTGGACGGATGTGAAAATTAAACTAATGATCAGGCTAGTTGTTCACAGTACTTAAGATACGTTAATACTGCCCTGACTACCATTCAGATGTTCTCTCAAATGCACATGCTTTCTTATGGTCGCACCCAGAGGTTTTGTATATGAATTTTTAAAATCTCCTTTTCTCTGTGTGTTGCTTCTCCTCACCTCTTCTCTTTTTGACTGGTTTCTTTTTTTTTATATAGTGCAGACTTTTAAAATGATGATTTTATGAAAACTATGGTAATTATTACATCATTTAATAGTTATTTAGATCTCTCCTTTATGCAGGTTTAGAATGTATCTTATTAGAAGTCATTTGCCTGTGTTCAGGAGCAGGCATTCCTTTTCTCTGTGTGTTGCTTCTCCTCACCTCTTCTCTTTTTGACTGGTTTCTTTTTTTTTTTATATAGTGCAGACTTTTAAAATGATGATTTTATGAAAACTATGGTAATTATTACATCATTTAATAGTTATTTAGATCTCTCCTTTTTTGCAGGTTTAGAATGTGTCTTATTAGAAGTCATTTGCCTGTGTTCAGGAGCAGGCATCTTCAACTAAGAGGAAGAAAGAAATACCATATTATTTCCCAAAGACATAATGTGGAAGGCTTACGTAGAACTGCTATTTAAATCCAAGACAGAAATTACTGAAGTCATTTTCATCAGGGTGATAATAAGTAGAAGACATGCCCTGTTTAGGGATTTTATTTGACATTACTTGATACAGAACAGTTTATACATGGCTTCAGAGACTGTGGAGCTTGATGTGGTTATGAAAATTCCGCTAACTAGAAGTCCTCCCCTGAGAAATAAAAGTTATACAGATGAGAACAACAATGGCAAATACAAATTTAAAATATGAGACACGATGATTTTTTTAAGATGCGTTGAGTGTAATTTTTTTACATTAAATTTATTTTTTCAGAACACCAGGTAGAATTCAACTAAAAATAAGGTCAGTTAACTCAAGAGTTTATTTAGAAGGGGCCTAAATTCATTATGTAGTGCATATAATGTATGAAGTGGTCTGTAGAAGGATTGGGAATCTCAGTACCAATAATTCTATAAAGTAATAGAAATGTTTGAGCAGATAAGCTCTTTCACCATACTTGTTAGCTCATTTCTGACTAGTACAAATAGTCATTTCTTAAGATAAAACATTGAATTTATTTCCTTGTAAGAAAAGGAAGTGCTCTGATACTCCCCTGAGTGATGACTGAAGCAGTCATTTCAACCAGATTACTTTATGGTATTGATCCAGAGATGATGAAAAGAGATTCATTGTAATAGAATTTTTAGTGATAGGAAGGGCCTATTATAACTTTATTCTCTGGGGCAGGGGTTTGGGGAGAGTTAAGGAGGGTAGGAATTCTATGGGCGCTTTTTTCATTTGTCTCAAAAAATAAAACTATACAACAAGAAAATATAAATATATGAATCATTATACCTTTACTTATTTAAACCATTTATTTTCTATTTAAAAATGTAATTTAAAAAAGAGATTAAGGATATGAATGGTAATAACAGTCACAGAATGTAAATTCTTTGTGATTCTTAAACTGTTATCAGTCTTGTTTAGCAGGATGCATGTGAGTACTGCCCAGTAAATACAATAACCTATTTTACACTTTCTTTACCACTTATCTACAGTCAAGCCATTGTGATATTAAAGACTACCTACTTATCTAATTTAGTTTAATTTTTAAGCTAACCTGAATAAACATTCTAATTGCTTGCCAGTATTTATATTTCAGTAGTTTGATTTCAGTAATTTAGGAGAGTAAATGAAAACTATTGGTACTTTTTTTTTAAAGTGAGTTTTAGTTAAAAGCCTCTTTTCTCTATAATCTTTTTCTCCAGTCTTTCTTTCTTCCCTCCCCCCATACCCCCCAAAAGAAGACAGATACCTGAAAAAAGGAAGGAAGGAAGACAGATTCCACCTAAAAGTGTTTTGTGACTTCCTAAGACTTCTTTTCAGATTGTCTTCAGTGAGAGATTCCTGTCAATCAAAGTGGATAGTCTTTGAATTAGTATTTTTGAGTCGTGGGATATTGTACAATTACTTTTCAGCATAGGGAGTTTAATTTGGTAATTATTTAGCCTTATAACCCATTTAATTGGTTTCTTTATTATTTGTGAGGATTAATTAAAAGTTTGTTACTGTTTCTTAAACTCAGACTCAGTTTAGTAAAAGAAATGTGGTATTTATTTATCTATAATTATAGATTATTTATATGGAATTTATGGGCCAAAATGTGGACTAACTCATTTCCCAGCTATGGGTACCAAATTAAAAAAGAAAAAAAAATCTTTTAAATTATTTCTCTTTTATTGTTGTTTGTTTGTTTGTGTTGTTTTGTTTGGCAGCTGGCCGGTATAGAGATCCTGGGATCTAAACTGTTGATCTTAGTGTTATAACACCTCGCACTAACTAACTGAGCTCCTCTTTTAAACTATCTCTATTTTACAAGTTAAAGTGCTAGTTCCTTGGCAAAGGAATGACTTAGGAGCTAATTTCTGAATTTGTTACCACAGATCAGTCTCTTAACCATTATCAGGTATCACACAAAAACACATGTTTCATCCCTAGAGTGAGTGAGAAAAGGAAGATGGCTTAGAAGAAACATTTTTCACCTAGCATAACCTAGTTCTTGTTCAACATAGGTGCGACCCATGTGGCTTTACCTCCTAACAAGGGGAATTTACCTGCCTGTGTCTCCTGTTTTGGGCCCTTCACTTTACATCTGGCCTCAGTGAAATGGTGGGTAGCAAATCAACCCCACATTGTATGTTAATATTGTATTCAATTATCAAAGTACTCACTGAAGAGTTCAATTTTACTTTCTTTCACTATTTTTGAGGGACAATGAGAGAACATTTTATTTCCAGGTCAAATTGGGACTCTCACTTTTTGTCTAATGACACTGGCTTATGTCCATAGCAATCAAGATTTATGACAATTCAAATACATTTTATTTACCCATTACAATAGATGGTACTAATCAAGATAGATGCTTTCTTAAATAAACTAATAACCTAATTTGTATTGGCAGTAGACGCACTACACAGAATCGTAGTTCATGGCCAATTTTCCATTCTGTTGGGAACATTAGCCTTTACTTTTTGAAGTGGATATGTGTGTAAATTCACAAATATTTTCAAAAATCTCATAAACACAGTTTTAAAATGATATTGGTCAGATTTAATAGCAGGGATACAAAATTACAGTAATGTGCTTCAGGTTCCTTTATGCCTCCATTGTGTCATGAGCAAAATTCTATTCTGTCATTGTATACCCGTTCTTTGTTTACATGTGTTTGTCATTTACTAGCTTGTGAGTGCATTGAGGACAGAGATTGGTCTTATTCGTATTTGTGTCCTCATGCCAAGCACAAAGTATGAAAGATGCTCGGTAAATGTGAATTGAATGAGTGAGTCCATTAATGATCAGCAAATTAGTAGATTATATTTATGGCCACTCTTTCTTATCTTCACTGAGAGCTTTTAGTACATCAAAAGGTTGTTAGAAAAGAGTAATTCCTTTGGAACACAAGATTGAATGTTAGTATTATTCATCTACCACATAAAAACCAGCATGATACAGTGGAAGGAGAAAGGGCCTTAGACTCAGAGGGATAGAGGCGCCTATTTTGACCCTGTTACTGTCAGCTGTATGACCTTAAGTCAGTTACTTAGGTTTTAAAGTTCTCAATTCTCTCATCTGTAAAATAAGAATGCATACCTCTAAGGACTGTTGGAAGGGATAAATGAAATGACTTATGTAAAGTGCCAAGAACAGCGACAAGTACATAGGAAGTGCTTAAAAAATGACAGCTGCTTGTTATCTTAATCACTTTTTTTGTTCTTTTTTCCTTTTCTTTTTTTTTATTGAAACATAATTGATTATATATATCTGTGGAGTACAGCACTGAATATCAGTCCCTGTGTGCAATATGTGATTCTCAAATCCTGATAATTAGTATATTCAACATTACACATTGTAATCATTTTTTGTGACCCTTTACCTATTTTTCGCTGACCCTGCTCCCCCTCCCTTATTTTAATCACTTGAAACAATTTTTATTGCTGTTTTGCTCTCCTCCTTCCCAGTATCTAATCATTTGCTGAATCCTATGGCTCCTGACTTCAAGAATAATAATTAATAGTTTCACACATAGAGATATTGAGACTCAGCGAAGGTAAATGACTTCCCAAGGTCACATGGACGATGGCAAACCTGACTACTATGACCGAAATCTGCTTTTTCAGTTTAGGACACCTTCCACTTACACTTCTCAATGGTCCAAGAAGGATCTAAATAGGGCTTTAATAAGGTGCTAGAGAAGGACCACTATGATGATATCCCAGTCTGCTTTTCATGTCCGTCCTTTTATATATACTGTTACTGACTTATTCTCTTTCAAATAACAGCTCTCATTTTCACACTCGTGTTCAAAATCAATAATAATTCCCCATAGCTTCCTGAGTTCAGTACAGATTTATCAACTTGTTAGGTTCCTATCACCCTATGTGTATATATACCCACACACACACACACACACACACACACACATTTACGTACTTGTATATATACACAATGGTATTTTTAAAGTTCATGGAAAAATAGAATTAAAAGATAATACAAATCTTTTTGTGAACTTTTTGAAGACCCCATGTGTGTGTACGTGTGTATATACACACACACACATATATATATATATATAGTATTCTTCTTCATAGTGCTTACTACCTTCTGATATACCAAATATTTTATTTGTTTGTTTGTCTTATATCCCTATACTAGGGATGTAAGACTGTGTGTGTGTGTGTGTGTGTCTGTGTGTGTGTGTCTGTGTGTCTGTGTGTAAAGTATAGGCTTTAGGGTCTGTGAAGACATGGATATTTGTTTATTATTCATTGCTGTATCCCCAACTCATAAAAGAGTGCCTAGCATGTAGTCATTGCTCAATAAAAATTTGTTGCATGACGAAACAGAGAAGTTTGGTTTTGGGAATTCCTCCAATTTGTTGGCTGAAAAGGTTTTGTTATTTTAAACATAAGGAAGTAAAATCTTAAGGAAGTAAAGTATAGCTTGGAAGAGTAGAATTCATCTGTACATTTTATTCTCTGGCTTTTATGTTTTCCTTTTACTATATTTTCATTTTGTTGAATGCAAATAAAATCCGTTCCTACCACCACACCATACATCCAAGATGATTGCATCTCAGAAAATTCCATTCATTGTAACAGTCTAACAGAAGCTTACTGACATGGCCCTTAGGTGTTAAAGACTAATAAAATAATAAAAGTAAAATTCAATACAGGGACATTATCTCTTTAAAAACACTTCACTTGTTTTTCTTAGGTGCTGATATTGACCCTGAAAATTGGTCAAATCAAGCTTCTGATGTTAATTTGGGGTTGTTATTGGTTTTCTGCATGTACAAGTAATTGAGTTTGAAATGTGTTTTAAGCCTGAATTAAACGAACTTAGTCACTGGTGACTCATGGTGAGAAGTTTTTCCTTTTCCCTGCTGGAACATATGCCATTGCCTCCAACATGGCCCTTTTGAAACATTATAAAGATAAAGAACCCTACTTTTTTGTAGTACGTTCTAGAAAAGTTCTTTTAGGCTTAAAGTGGTAACCTTAATTACAGTGCTTTTTAGTAGTGAGCACTAACAACAATTGACATTCCAAATTTCCATACAAATTTCTTTAGTTTCTGACTTTATGGAAATTTTCTCGTCACATATGAAACCCTCAAAAGTCCACTAGATAGTATATGAATGACCACAGGGACTTTGTTTTATTCATTATTGTATTTCTAGTGCCTAGAACAGTGCTTCGCACAAAGAAGGCAGTTACTGTTTGTTGAGTGAAGTCAACATTCTTAATAATAGTGCATCTTAGAAAAATAATGAAAGTCAGCTGAAATAAATTTTCTCCAGCCCTTTTGAATTACCATCAGTTCACAATCAACCTAGTTTGAGAGGCTGTAGGTATTAGCCCAAGGTAGTTCTGTCCAAATAGTTCCCAGCATTGATTGTGGCAACCTTAAATCTCCTTTAGTGGATCACTTAACAAAAGGAAGGGCAAATCGGCTCCACCCATAGGCACTTGCACCTGTGGGAACCAATGGGCGCTCTAACAGGAAATACTTCAGCTTGCGATACTGATAGTAATGTGCAGCACCCAGGTCACACTGTTTTTATCTGCAGTTCCTTATTAGGATTGTACAAGGTTTCCTGAAGATTTTTTTTATATATAAATTTAAAAGAGAATTAACTTTAAATTTGAAAATTAAAATGTAAATGGTTATTTTCTTCATTACCAAGGAATTGGTGAGTTGTCCTTTAAGTCCTTTCCTTTTCCTTATAATGTTGTGTCCCATGAAACCTTATTCTAGCACGCAGGGAGGGGTAATGGAGGGTGCATAAATGTAAAGTAATTAAAACTTAAGATGATATTATTAATAATAATAACCAGTTCTGATATTTACATGATACCATAACGGTAAGCCCTGATAAAATTTCATAGATTTTTACATAAGATTTGTTTAGCTTTGCAAGTTTTCCTCTTTGTATGGACTTGGGGGGGAAATTCCAGAAAAATTTTTAGAAAGTTTTTTCTAAAATGTAGAAATGTAAAGCTATATAAAATGCTGTTGACGTTACTGTCTGACCAGGAAGTACTCTCTTTAAGCCTCACTTATAAAACTAAGTGTCTATAATGACTTCCTTTCTCGGGATGAAGGTGCTGATAGACTGGTGGCATTCTTACAACTTAAGCTGAGTTCAGTTTTGTCTTTCCTGTGAGTAAGAGGCAGCTTTTTAAAGAAAGCCATCTCTGGGGCAATCTTATTGATTGCTGTAGCTAAATACAGAATTTTTAAAGTATTTAGTATGTAGTTTTGGAAATACAGGACATCCATTTGAGAAGACCTACTGTGAGTAAGCTTAGTTGGTGTTTTATTTTACATTTAATGTTTTATTGCAAATATGGTTTCTGTCTCAACATTGTTAATAAACAGGAGTAATTGAAACTCTGTTGAATTTCATGTGAATATTTGTGGACTTAGCTCAAAGTCCAGCTGAGAGTAATCAACCTCAAAAGTCATTGGATTCATATGCTATTTTAATTTGTAGTTTGATATTCTACAAATAAATATTAGTGGCAATTTTTTTTTTTTACTTTTTTCCTTTCTCCTGGATAAGTAATGTAAGTGCTGAGCTGCAAATAAAACATTAAAATCTTGTCAGAAGAATCTTTTAAACAAAAAAATTTTAAATATACTAAAGGTCATCTTTATTAAAGAGATGCAGTTTATTCTAATAGATGTTATTATTAGTCTAAAACAACTTCAGAATTAAGCCACTCAAAGTGACAAACTATTCATCTTAAAAATTTTATTAAAAGACTGCTTCCTAGTTTTCTTCTTTCACAGAAAAGGAAAATAGGATAGAAAGCAGAGCAATTTCTTGCATGTAATAACAAGTTTAAAGACAGAAAGATCAGAGGGTTTGGTCACATTTACTTTATTTTGTATCTTCTTTCACAGAAAAGGAAAATAGGATAGAAAGCAGAGCAATTTCTTGCATGTAATAACAAATTTAAAGACAGAAAGATCAGAGGGTTTGGTCACATTTACTTTATTTTGTATTTTTTTTTTTATCATTTTAGTACACAGGGTTAGTTCCTTATTAAGGTATGAAAATATCTTAGCCATGAGGTAATTAATACTTATGGGACGACTGTAGTCCATAAAAAGAAATTAGATGAAGTAGGAAAGTAGAATTTTTTATTTGACATCTCATAGTTTATATGTTAAAAAGTTAATGCAAAATATCTTATAAACCAGGAAAACTACCTAAATAGTGTCTTTACAACTTCACTAGACTCTTGGAACAAGGTTTAAATGAAATGTGTAGGCTAACACATAACCCTGATGTCCAAACTCATAGTATTTTACATGTTAGATGTGTAAATTAAATCTTATAATTATACATAGGATACATTTTTAAGAAGCATTGCAGTGGATATTACTGATGTGGAGGGATGTCTATCCTTTCTAATGTATAAGAATGGAAATTAAAAATAGCAAATAATCTTTGAAATATCATGCCATAGAGCATGTGCTTTTTTCTTTAGATTATGAATTTTAAGACTTAAAAGTACAAATTATGTAAATTTTTGCTTTCATAGAAAGAGACACCTTTTATGATTGTCTGAATGTTAAATTAGCAGTCCAGAAGTATCCCAGTCCTACTGTGGATGGGGGTGGGGCAGAGGAAGTGGGTGGTGCTTCACAGTGACAGATTATTGCAGATTATATGGCTGCCTGCCAAAATGCCACTATTTGAAGGGAAAAGTGGAAGTTACTAACTGCATCCTGTTAATTTGTACGTGTTTATTTAACCGGTTATAACTTTTTGCTTGTTCCATACACGGATGACGTTTTAAAATTCCTGAATTACTTGACATGTGTTTAATCTTCTCTTCTCTAGTTTACTGTGGTCATATTCCTTATCTCTCTGGTCTGCAAAGATCACACTGACCCTTCCATGAAAAGCCACATGTTAGCAGAAAGAAAAAGGGGGGAAGCGGGATAGAATTTAAAACTACTACTGTTTAATTTTTTTAGTTAAAAGTATTGGAGAGTTACAATAAGGATGTCTCATCACATTTAAACTATTTAAGTAAAATACTTATAAAAATAATCACCTCTTGTGAAGGAGTTTGTAGTTCTAGATTGTTCTGGTTAAGCTTGAAATTGAGATTCGTACCGTTGCAACATAAAAGGAAGCTTTGTGGAGGAAATATGACATCTCTGCCCAGATGCATAAGGAGGGAATTATGGTAGAGAGTTATTTTTAGAAGAATCTTCTTATGAATATATTTTATGTACTGAGAAGTATTTTTGAAAGGTTAGTTTCACTGACAGGAGTCACAAAATTTGCTCATGTCACTGGATATCCTACTAAGAAAATACTTTTTAAAGCATTTTGATGTCACCAACCCACCTGGTTAGTCTTAAACTGGCTGATCTAAGTAGTAACATTTTTTTCAATATGACCAAGAGGAGAATATTGAGATCCTGTCAATACCTTCAAATAGTAATGTAATGTAAGTCGCCCTAATGAAAGAGGGAATAGTTAGATTCCCAATTCATAGCAGTGTCCCACTCTCCTTCAGGAATGGAATGCAGTGCTTTCAGTTCATGGGAAGGTTAGAAGTGAGTCAGGAATCTATCATTTCTATCACTGACACAGTTCTTAGAATCGATGCCCCTCCCTAACTCTTTTACACAGTGAGTAGCATGTCCAGGTTCCTTGTATTTCTTACTTTTGGTTTCGGTCACTGTGTTTGGGGATGGCAGTATAATCTAATGATTAACAAGAGCATGCCAGATGAACATGTCTGCCTCTTAATAGCTTTGTGACCTTTCACATATGCCTTAACTTCCCCAAAACCTCAGTTTCTTCAACTGTAAAATGGGCATAATCTTAGCACCTACCTCACAGGATTGTTGTGACGATTAAATGAGGCAATGTATGAAAAGCACAAGTTTGGCTGCACATTGTAAAGGAAGAGCTCAGTGAGTAATAATCATTATGTTATTTTTGGATATTTCAGTTCTCATTCACAGCTCCACCAGAAAATGATCATGGAAAGAGCTGTAACAACATATGAAATCATGTATAGATAGTAGAATCAGTGTTATAATAATAAAAAGTACCATGGGAGCACATGAATGATATTCATTGTTCTTATTTACGCAACTCGTCTTACCACATTATGTACTACCCATTCTAAAGCGATGGGAGGAAGGGAGTTAGGGGGAGAGTGGGCTATAGATTTAATAATTTTGAGACAAAATGATTATATAATCTGACAAATTTAGCTTTAGTAACGTTTTTCTCTTTGTTTCACTTCAGAGAGTTTCCTCCCAGTTTGATAGAAGAACTCATAAAAGTGGCAACATGACAAAGTGCTGATTTTTTTTAAATGTTATTTTCTCAATATATGGCATTTGCTTCCTTGTTTGTTTTTTCTTCTGACTGAACCACTATCAGATAAAGTCAGGACTATGTCTTAAGATTTTAGATCAGCTAAAAAAGAAGTTCTTGTTTTTTGTTTTGGTGGAACTAGACAATAGAGTATATGTGTTTAACTATGCTAGCCCCCCCTTTATCCACAGTTTCACTTTCCATTGTTTCAGTTACCCACAGTTAAACGTGGTCCGAAAACATTAAATGGAAATTTCTACAAATAAACAATTCATAAATTTTAAATTGTGTGCCATCCCACTCCATCCTGCCCTGGACATGAATCATCCCTTTGTCCAGCAAATCCACACTGTGTACACTACCCTCCTGTTAGTCACTTAGTAGCTGTCTCAGTTATCAGATCAACAGTGGTATTGCAGTGCTTGTGTTCAAGCACCCTTATTTTACTTAATGACTCCAAAGCATAAGAGTACTGTGTGTAATTTATAAATTCAACTTTATCATAGGTATGTAGCATGCATAGGAAAATCATAGTGTGTATATATATAGGATTAAGTACTATCTGTTGTTTCAGGCATCCACTGGGAGTCTTGGAAAGTATTCCCTGTGGATAAGGGAGCACTACTCTATAAAAAAGAATGTTTTTCTCTTTTCACTATCTGAAGTTCTAGGGGTTCATATCCTGAAATGAGTCAATCAACTTTGTTCATGTATTGAAAATATTAAAACTAATTCTTACATAAGCAGATTTTCAAAGGGATATGTTTAGCAAAGCAGATGTGAAGTTTGGGGGACACCTATAGTAAATTCACTAAACCAAACAATGAAAATTTATAGGATACTTGAAAAATACTTAGCCTTTGTGAATATATTTCTAGTGTTTGAAATTTCTAGGTCTTAATTTGTAGTATAACTCCTTTGCCTCGTAGCCAGCTCCTGGATTGGTCTATGCTCTTCCCTGTTTCTGGGACCCCCCTAACTTTACAGTCTCAAGGACCATCACATTAAGGCTAAAATGCCTTGTATCTTTGTACACCTATCCTATTCAGACCCGTATTCCTTCGTTCCTGGATTACTATAATTTGTCTCCCTTCATTTCCATCTCTTTTTTCCCACTCAACCTGACGAATCTTCTTTAAATGCTACTTCCAGCATGTTACTTCCATTTTCAGAGAGCTTCAGTGGTTCCCTGTTTTCCACTACATTAAATCTAACTCCTTCTGCCTGACTTTCAATATCCTTTCTAATCTGTCCCAACGCTATTTATCCAGCTGTATTTCCTATGCTCTTGGCCCATCCTTTCTGTTCTATTGAGGTCAGTCTGTTTCTCAGACACACTATGCTCAAGTTTGCACCTTTGTTAATATTATTTACTTCACCCAAAAAGCCCTCCTCTGGAACTTCTCTCTGTCTACTCAGATTTTACTATTCCTTCAAGACCATGTATAAAGTTTACTTCCTGTTTGAAAACTTTTTCCTGACTATTTCAGTTCTTACTATTTGCTGCAAACTCCTAGGTGATTTTTAATTTAGCAGATCGATGAACAAAAATGTGTGTAGTATCTTATATCATTCACTGTTGTATCTTCACTAATGTAAACATGTTGAATACAGGGACCATATCTTACAGTTAAGTCTTTCACAGTTCCTAGCATAATGCCGAATATCTGATTTTGATTTTAAGGGGAAAAGAAGAACATAAATCTATTTCATCATGCTTATCTAAAGTAAAATCAATAAATAATCCTGGTAATATTAGAGGGCTCTGAATATTTTTCCAATTTGGATCACCAAATTGTCACCTCATTTACAGAAAAGTGTGAGACAAAGACAATTTTGTAATTGGTTATAGATTGATATGTTTGTTTTTCTTTATGAGAACCTGTGTGTGTGTGTACAAATAAATATATATAGACACACACACATATATGAGGGTATTTCTTTTTTTTTTTTTTCCCTTTTTGTCTTTTTTCATGTCCGGCAATGGATCGCAACCCTCAGTGTTGCGCCCGGACCGGGACCGGCAACGGGATTGCAACCCTCGGTGCTGCACCCGCACCTTGCTCAGCCAGTGAGCGGGAACCGGTCTGTATGTGGGATCCGAACCCTCGGCGGGAGCGCCACTGCGCTCCCAAGCGGCACACTGTAGCAGTGCGCCACCGGGCTGGCCCCAAGGGGGTATTTCAAAAAATTCATAGAAAAATAGAATTAAAAGAGAATACAAATCTTTCCATGAATTTTTTGAAGTATCCTCACATACACACACACACATTTTACAGGGATATATATGAGTTTGTTTCCTTTCTTAAAGTGATGGAGCCAGCTGCCATTGGAGAGGTATGGTTTTGATGTTAACTACTTTCCATCCTATCACTATAGATTAAATATGATCATTACATTTTATATAAACAAGAAGTATTCTTACCCAATTCTTTAGGTAACCTAAGTGTAATTAAGTGCCTCCTCTATGAAAGGTTTGTCTCTGTGAAGAGATACTGAAATTAATTACATATGATTCCTGCCTTCAAAAGACCATTAGGGAAAACAAAATATAAACTCAAAAGTTTAAACATAAGAATTCTTACAACAGTTGGGTGTTTATCACTTCAATTCTCGGTCTTCTATCTTTTGAAATAATATATGCCTTCCTTTGTTTTGATGCCAAAGAGCAGTAGGGCACCCAAATGAAAACTTTTAAAATGTAAAATGTTTTATATATGTAATAGTATGGATATTTGGAAATGTCTAGCTAATGCTTTTGAGTTTGTATTGATCCTTGGTTATACATGCAGCTAGTAATACCATATCCTATGTTCATTTATTTGCTCAATAAATATTTACTGAGCATCTACTTGTGTCAGGCCTTGTGCTAGGGCTGAATAGGACTGTATCTTTTCCTTTACTAATAAGCAAAAAACAATGAACAATTTGGCTAAAGCAATGCTGTAGAGACCCCCCATATGATGCTAGAAAAACAAATAGGAAAGGCACTGAATCATCCTCTCTTCTAATTACCTAAACTAGTATATAAACTGACTATTCCTGGTTCTACCTCAAATTTATTTTGTAAACTGAAACCAGTCACTCAAACTTGCTACTCCACAGGATGGACAATAACAACAATTGCTGATTATTGAGTTCTTGCTAGGTGTCAGGCTTTGCAATATGTGCTTTATATAACAAATATCTCAGTGAACCTTTATAACTCCTATCGTGTGTGTATACAGACACACACACACAGACACACACACACACACACTTACTTTACAGAGGTATACACTGATATTCAGAGAAGTTATATGTTTCCCCAGGGTCAGTAGGAGAACCTGGACTTAAATTCAGTTCTAAGCCAGTGTTCATAACAGTTGTTCTATGCTACCCCTCGTTGTGAAGATTGGAAATAACTGTGTAAGCACTGTTCTATTAGTGCCTATAGGATGTGTCACATAGGTCTAAGATGCCACTCATATATGACAATAAAAGCTGGTTAGATAACATGCCAATGATAAAAAGTTATGGACAATTCAATGAAATTATGGACTATTCAATAAAGTTTAGGATTTTTAAAAATCGTTTTAAGTATACAAAATAACAATAAGTTTTTTTTTTTGAAACAATAATTTCACATTATTTCATGAGCTTCACAGCGACTTCATGAGGCATTATAGTTCACTTCATAGATGAGGCTATTAAGGCTTAGAGAAGTTAAGCAATATCCTAAAGATCACACAGCTGCTTAAGAGGCAGCATTGATTTAAACCTAGACTTGCTAATTCAGAGGTCAAGCTCTTTTCCATTGTATCACAACTCCAAATTCTTATTCAGGGGGTCAAACTCATAACTATTTTTTCACTTTTTTAATTGAGATAAAATTCACATAACATAAACTCACCATTTTAAAGTATACAATTTGGATTTTTACTATATTCACGATGTTGTTGCAACCATCACCACTATCTAATTCTAGGATATTTCCATTATCCCAAAAAGAAACCCCATACCTGTTAGCAGACACTCCCAATTATCCCCAATCCCTGGCAACTACTTATTTACTTTCTGTCTCTATGGATTTGCCTACTCTGGACATTTCATATAATTGGAATCAGAAAATATGTGCCTTTTTGTGTCTGACTTATCCTCTTAGCATAATGTTTTCAAAATTCATCCACATTATAGCACATATCAGTACTTCATTTCTTTTTATGCCCAAATAATATTCCATTATATGGATATACCACATTCTATTTATCTTTTCACCAGTTGATGGACATTTGAGTTGTTTCCACTTTTTGGCTATTATGAATAATGCTGCTGTGAACATCCATGTACAAGTTTTTATATGAACATATGTTTTAAATTCTCTTAGGTATGTCCCTAGGAGTGGAATTGCTCACAATTATTTTTTTTTAATAATTCAAATGAAAATGCTTTGAAATTCTTCCTTTTGAGTCATTTATTCAGCCCCTTCAACCCCACCCCACACACATACACACACTATTGTTTATTTACTTAATTTGTTTCCCAGATCTTTCTTCAGAAATAAGGCAGCAGCAAACTTTAGCTCTGATCTAGAATTAGTCTTTAATTCCAGATGAATAGTCTGAATTTAAGACTGCCTACTACATTGAAGACACTGTGGAGAACAGAAAGATATCTACTGCTAGTTATATTCAATTAATGGAATTAAGAAATGTCCAAGTCCTTTAAAAGCAAGGCTGAATGCCATGAAGAAGTTGTCAAGTACTTTCCATACATGAAAAAGGAAGAGATTACTTCTGCACTAGGGTGATGGGGTAACTTGGAATTTGAACTGAGTCTTGAATGCTGGCTAGTTTTCAGCAGGTGTGTTGGGACATATTCAATGTGTTTTTAAGACTAGTTCAGACATTGTGAACAAAGTAGGATTCTTAGGGATACTGGCAAATCAAAGGCCTTTGAATCAAATACCAAGAGGTTTGGACTTGAACAGCAGATAGTGGGAAGCCATTTAAGGTATTTGAATAGAAAAATCTGATGCAATCAGAGCCTTTGAAAGATTACTCCATCAATAGTTTGTAGAATGACTTAAGGAAGAAAGAGATTGGGAATGAGAACTTGGACTGGAAATGAGGTCCTGGAATTAGGACAGCCTCAGTGGAAAAGAAGAAAAGCAGCTTGTGAGAGATTTATTGAGGGCATTAACAGCTTGGAAGAGAAAGCTAAAAGCACAGGAGTGAATCAGATAAATAGAGTGTAGAAACGAGAAGAGGCCCAGCACAGACACTTGTTAAGAGGTGAGAGGAGGGGGACAAACCAGCAGGGGTGGGTTAGAAAGGAACTCATAGAGGACAGTGCCACCCAAACCAAGAAATGAGAGCCTTGTAGGAAGATGCTGCAAAGAGGTTATGGAAAGATACAACCTGAGGAGAATCCTGTTGGATTTGGAGATAAGGAGGTTGGAGGCAGTGAGCTTATTAGTCCCAGAGCATCTTCCTGTCAGGGAAAGTTCCCCCTTCCCCTCAATAAGTGACACCTTGAGCATACTCTAAGCCAAAAGGAGGACTTGGTAGAGAGCAACTGAAGAAAAATGACAAAGATGAATTAATGAAATGAGAAGGTAGTAGGACAAAGAATTAAGAAGGCAGTTGTTGTTGAGAGGTGGTTAACCTGAAAAAGGTAGACCAGGATGAAGATGATTGAGTACACAGAGAAATTTTAAGGTGAATTGGAGAAAAACTGAGGATGCTTACATTGAATAGCTTCAATGTAGAATTTATAATACTATTGCTTATTAGTAGTATTACAGATAGACTAGAAGTAGAAAATACCTTCAGTTACCTCAGGCATATGAAGAAAGATTAAACTCTGTCTTTCGATTTTATATAAATGTTTCATTCTTTTAGCTATGAATTGAAAGTATATTTGCCTAGGCTTTTAAATGCATTTGCCTCCCAAAAGCATAACTGCATAATATGTTTATAGAGAGTACCAGTTAGGTCAGTTGAGTCCACATTTCTGCTAATTATTCAATATATGGATTTCGAGGGCTAATAATAGTGGGAACTCAAGTACAGTATTTTGTTTAAAAGATTCGTTTATAATCTTTAGTTTGAAAGTTTTATATAAATGTTTTATTCTTTCTAAAAGATGCCGCAAAATAATTTTTTGTATTTTCTATAGAAATTCGTTAGTAAGCTGTTCTCCTCTGCAGCAGGCACTGTGGTGACATTTTAATATAAACAATTATTCATTTAGTTAAAAGTAATAATGAATATATATCATTTTGAATTTATAAATTCCCTGTTTTAAGATGACATTGCAAAATCAGTTCCTTATCGGTCTTGAAGTGGGAAGTTCCCAACAAGAAAGTAAGTGAGTAGATCTGGAAGCTAAGGCCTCCTTCCTTCCCCTTAACCTTTTCTTTTCTTCCCAGCAAAACTGTGGGAAGTCCCTGACCCAAGATAGTTTTTCTTATATTTTTAAAAAGCTATACAAGTAATAAATGCATTTTACATTAATAATAGAAAATACATAAGGCTAATTAGGAGAAAATAAAAATTATATACTGTACCCACATATATTTTGACATATAATCTTCCTACTTTTTTTTTAGATAAAGTATTTTTTAAAACGGTAATTATGGCAGTTATGTTGCATATGTTGTTTTATAAGCCGCTTTTTTTTTTTTTTTTACTTTAACGGTATATTATTATTATATCAGCAAATAATTCATCTTTCTATCTCTAAATATACCTCTTCCACCTTATTTTCAAGCCTGCATTGTTCTATGGATATTCAAGGTGGAGTTTTTTTCTGTCTTTATTTTTACAAACTGTTCTAAATAGCTGCTTAGTCATTCTCTCTATCAAATACAACTCTAGGTTGATTTCCATTCACAAGGAGATTCTGCAGCAGATAGATCATAAGAACTTGGTTTCCAGGAACATGACTTAATTTTTTTTCAAGGAGGGTGGGTGAATAGCATTATTATACTGTGTGTCCTGACAAAGGCCCTCATTGCCTGAGAATATGTCCCCTTTTTTCTCTACCCACCAGAAACACAAGCCAGTGTCTAACAATTCTATCCAGCAACAAGGGCTGGAAACAATATGTACTTATCTCTCTAAACACATGGCTCTTTCCCTCATATGCTCCAGAGAAGCTCTTGCTACACTTCTTCCCTTAGACTATCACCAGCCTTCCTTCCTCTTATAGTCCTGCCTATTCAGGACTTTTTCTTTGTTCAAGTTTTTCATTTAAACCTCTTGGTTATGAGCCCTTTAAGATCATCATTAAGAAAGACCAATTACTACAGTCATTTAATTAATGAATATTTTTTGTTCCTTATTCTAATGGATGCATTTTGGCCTCCTTAATTTAATATATTCTATTTTGTATCATTTAAGTTTTTGTCCTGATCAGATCCTAAAAATATTTTCATTCTCATCTTATTAAGTCTTCAAATTTATGTTACTACAGTAAATATAA
The DNA here is from genome assembly GCF_000696425.1 of Galeopterus variegatus. Taxonomy (NCBI): domain Eukaryota; kingdom Metazoa; phylum Chordata; class Mammalia; order Dermoptera; family Cynocephalidae; genus Galeopterus; species Galeopterus variegatus. The sequence goes on along the minus strand of NW_007728248.1, from coordinate 217,020 downwards.
ATACAAATTTAGTAGAAGCTTCTTCTAAAATGCTGATATGGTTCAGTAATGTTGGATTTTTTTTTTTTTAACATTTTACTTTACGACTAGGTGATTGAAGGCACTAGGCTTATGAAATTTGCTAGTGATCCTTAACTGGCTAACACCTTGGAAAAACAGATTATAGTTCTAATTATCTTTGACAAGGTGAAGGGATGCATGGGTATTAACAAGAAGAAGTTGAACAAAAACATGTTGGATGATTCAATGAAAGACTAAAAAAAGTAAAGCCCAAATATAACAGGGTCTCCAGACTTTGAAAAAGCCGGATAGAAAAAGAAAGAAATAGGCTTAAGTATGGGAAAGTAAAGTAGTATTATTTTAAAAGCCATAATACTATTAATAGTATTATTAATTGATCATGATTTATTTTGCCGTTAAGAGGAAGCCTTAAATTTTTTTTTTTTTTGGCAAAAAGTTTTCCATAAGTTTCAAATATGAATTGAGAGGAGAGAGAGAAGCAAGTGCAAGTGATAAAAAACAGGATTTTGAGATCAAAAAGTTCTAATTGCCGCATATCTTTCATTTTACTGAACGTATTGTAAAGTGATAGTGCCGATACCACATTTCTTGGGTAGGATTTCCATCATTGTCAAAATATGAACAGATATTGTTGATGTGAACACTGCTTCTCTCTTGTGAGCCAGATAAGATGGATGGATGTGTTAGAATTCTGTCTGTTCTGTAAATTAACAGAGATTTACTCCTTCACTTCTATATAGTAACTGAACAAATCAATTCTGTAATTGCCTTACCTGAATCTGGTAGATTATATTTACTATAACACTTGCTTTTACCTTGTTTTTAAAATAATCGAGAGCTTGAATTTTGGTAAATGAAAAAAAAAAGTCAGACTACACACAAGATAAAGGGCAATTAGTACATTAGGGACTCTGGGAGATAATGAATGAAGTCAATCTAAACAATAAAAATAAACAGGACCAAAATCAGACCATTGTCAATATTCTAAATTTGTAAAGTCCACACTGTTTTTTTAAACTCTTGTAGAGTTTGGAACAAATAAATTCTTGGGAATTTTTATATGACTCTCTGAGTTTTAAAAAACATTAATACCAAGGTCTGGGGTTCAATCCCCGTACTGTCGAGCCACCAAAAAAAGAAAAAAAACTGACAAAAAATTAAATCTCAAAAATTTCCATCTCTAAATTATTGTCTTTAAGTATTTCCTTTAAACTAAATGTATTAATGGTTTGATTTGGTATTATTCTGATGCTTTATTACAGTTTGCAAATGCGCTGAATATAATTCCCCGCACACATCAAACACTCTGTAAGTGTTTTTAGTTGTTTTAGTGGGCATTCTAATGCCTAGGCTTAAGGTAAAGTATCACATACAATGAGTGCACTGAAGGTCATGAATTTCTGTTAAAAAATTTTTGCTTTTAATTCATGAATTTACTCCACAGTGAAGTGCTCCCTAGAATTTACTAGCAGATGTGGAAGGAACCACTGTATAATTTTTTTTAAAAGCGTAAGAAATATTATTTGAACTTGATATGCAAATTTCAGAAGACCTATTAATTTCTTACTGGTGTTTACAATGTCTCACAACAGAGTACCATCAGATATTTTATATTGCCTATTTTACTTATTGATAGTACACAAGTTTGTAACTCTTTGTTATAGTACTATATGAGTAAAGAGTCTGGCATTTTCTGTATTGGTTTCTGCATACTTCTGTAGATGATAGGTTTCTAACCTTTATTATTTCAGATCTCGAACTAAATGTACTACTTTATTACTTGTATAAAAAGATCTTTTCAACATGTCAGGAGGAATATTAACTTTGCCAACCTTTATAAAAAGATCAAATTCAAAGGTATTTCATGTTGGGCTAATAATAAACTTTTACTGATCATATTTACATAGTAGTATCTGTTAACAAATTAGAACATAGTCTATACCTGTCAGCAGATTGCTTTCTCATGGTAGTTTTGTCACTGGAAACACCAATATTATAATAATATCAAAGCTGCCTACACTCTGAAATCCTGTGATTTCAAGCTAATTTCAAATGGAGGAAGTATTTAGCCAAGGTAAAACAGTGAAGATGTTAAAAACAACAAACAAAAGCAAATGAGAAATCACAGAGGGCTTTGTTAGCATGGTTTAGTGGACTTTCTTGATAAAAGTTGTATTAAAACCTGAGTGAAGATTGAAGAGTTTGAAAAAACTGAAAAAAGTCAGTTCGCATTCCCCTTTATTTTTCCTAAGTTTGCTTAATTTGACCATGTGTTGATACATATTTGTAGCACACATAATTAATATTGCCTTGCTAGGGTGACTTAATCTGGTTATTCACTCCTTTATATAAGATTTAATTATTTAAATTAATTAAAACTTCTAAGTTTAATTTTTTAAATATATTACTGCCATTAAAATAAAATTTGAGCAGTTAACTAACCACAATATTTGGATCTAATTTGGCTCATATAGAAAAAAATGCAATAAAAAAACTTTTATGAGGCAATCTGGGAAATTAGAAAATTTGACCTTATATTTGATGACAATAAAGAATTATTGTTAAATTTTCAGGTGTATTAATGGCATGATTATGTTTTTTAAATAGCTCTTATCTTTTAGACATGCATTCTGAATATTTATGGATGAGATATTTTTGTGATTTGTTTCAAAATAATGGGGTGGGGTGGGAAGTGGTTGGGCCATGAGTTGAAAATTATTAAAGCTGGGCATGAGGCAGTTCGTTATAGTCTCTGTTTACTTTCCTTTATGTTTAACATTTTCTCTAATAAAAAAATTTTTTTAAATAACATTTCATACTCATCTATGAGATGTATGAAACTATTTAAATGTTTTCGTTCTTTGTAAAATGAAACAAAAGCATTACCTACAGTTAATTTCACATCATTTTCTTTTTATGAAAGAAAATTTTCTTTTCATAATCATTTTCTTTTCATAATCCATATTCTTGATCCTCTCTTTACTGTTAGAAAAGAGTTGTTCAAATTGTCACATGGTATAAAAGGAAGTCAAGGGGGAGAACAAGTCAATTTATTGTACCCAGAATGAATTATAGTTAACTCCTTTGCTCTTCCCTCTCCAACCTGGCGGAGTTTTTTTGTTTTTCTGGGGGACAGGGAGGGTAGACACAGCCCAATTATCATTACATTATAGAGTTACCATTCAACTGTATGTACATTTTATCACAAACAAATGTATGTGTACACAAAAATGTATGGTGAGTACTTAACAGTTATTCTTTATATTTCAGGTTTATAATTTGTTCTCTCTAGAGATTAATATTTTAGTTACTGAAGCTCTAACTTGTTAAAACAGTCATTTTGTGTTGTAAGACAAATAAATTGAATTTCTCAATAACATGCCTAGTGTGTGAAAATGATCATTTTCAATGATCAAAATATTAATAAATTGACCACCAATATACAAGATTTTGTGAAATATTAAGGGCAGTTTATTATTTCAAAATTTTACATATTGGGAAAAGAGGAATTTCATATTAAACTGTAAAGTAGCATGCTCATACTGGAAGAATTGTGGGACGAACGCACAGAGGAATCCAAGACCAACACGGAGTCAGTGTTGTAGTTTTATAGCTCTTTATTTTAGTGTTGCAGCTCTTTGTTCAGTGTTACAGCACCTCTTTTTGCTTGCAAGCCAGGAGAGCACTGGGGAGCAAGAACTCCTAAGCCAGTGTCTCCCAGAACAAAGGAAAAGACCCCCTTATATAGCTTAAATTCCTGCCCTTCTCCCTCCCAGGTTCTCATTCAAGTCCTCTTATTTAAATGAGGGATGCTGTCGTGCTAATTTGGATTGGCTGATTATGGAACACAGTCCGTTGGTCACTTTAGGAACCTAATTTGCCTCTGGCCCCTGGGGGAGTGGTGTGAGACTGCTGTTATTTCATAGAGGGTGGGCACAAGAAGCCAGTAGGGTAAATGGCAGGGGCCAGAGTTTGCAGTGGAGCATAGAGTTTCTAAAACAGTTTCTCAAGTGGAAAAGGGAAAAGCTCAACAATTAAAGATGCTTATGGTTCCCTGCAACAGAATCTGTAAAAAAGAACAACTAAAATGCTAAATAAATATCTCTAATTCACAGCTCCATGATATGATTCATTACACAATTTTTTTTTTTAAAGAGATGACTGATAAGGGGATCTTAACCCTTGACATGGTGGTGTCAGCACCCCTATACAGGGATCCGAACCTGTGGCCTTGGTGTTATCAGCACCACACTCTCCCAAGTGAGCCACGTGCCAGCCCCAGATTTATTTTCTTTTTATCCTAACTTTGTACCTTTGACCAACATCTCTCCATCCCACCCCACCCCCACATTATACAGATTTAAAGATAACAGTGTTATAACCATTCAGGCCAGTAGTTATGAAGACTTAGCTTCCTCTAATGTGGTTCATTTGGGAATTAAGTTTTCTGGTAAATTGAATGTAACGAAGAACTGAGAATTTCCATTCACTTCAAGGCATTGTCTTGGTTTCTCAGCTTCTCTCTGTCCTCTCTGCTGTTTATCCTTTCACTGCCTTCTGAGTTAACTTTCTAAAAGACAAATCTGATCATCACTCACTGGCTTCGAAAACTCCATTGTCAGCATGTAGATATGTGAAAGTCCAAATTGCATTAGTGTGGCATCCACAGTCAGACTTCTGCCTTCATCCTTTGCTTCTCCCAGTAGAAAACTATAAGCTCAAGTACACCAAACTCTTTGCTGGCCCCAAGGAATGCTATGCTCTTCTTAAACCATTGTGCTTTTGAATGCTCTCTTCTCTCTGCTTGGAATGGTTTGTCTCCTCTTCCCTATCCAATCTTGTGAGATAAACTGAAAGATAACATCTTTGAAGCCTCCCCAATCCCCCCAGACAAGGCTAGTTGTTTCTTCTCTGTTTTCATAAACACTTTTCATCATGTCAGTACTTTTTGTACTGTATTCTAACCATTTGGTGATGTTTATCATACCTTCTATTGATTGATTCATTCATTTAATCATATATTCATTCATTTATGAGGTACTAATTGAAAACTTACTATGTTCCAGACATTGTGTTGGGTACTGAAGATAGAGTATTAATTAAAACAGTCACTACCTCTGCTGTCTTTTAGTGGAAGATATATATGAAATAAAGAATGACAAAAACATCTGTATCATTACAATTGTGACATCTGTGAAGGTGGGGTCTATTCAGTATCCCTTTGTATATTGGCCATGCTCTATCTCCCTACCCACATCCTACCAGCACATAAGCTAATGCTTCATACATAGGAGCAGCTCAATAAATGCTTAAAGAAGTGAATGATGAATATATGACCGTATGTGAACTATGAAGATTTTTTTAGATTAAACTTTTTATTTTGAGATAATTGTAGATTCAAACACAGTTATAAGAAATAAAACAGAGAGAACCCATGTACCCTTTACCTAGTTTCCCCCAACAATAACATCTTACAAAACTACAGTACAGTATCACAACCAGGATATTGATATTGATACAATTGTCTAATCTTGTTCAGATTTTCTGTTTTACTTGTACTCATTTGTGTGTGTGTTTATATTTAGGTCTTTGAAATTTTTCACATGTGTAGGTTTGTATATCTGCCACTACAGTCCAGGTTAGAAAACAGTTTCATCACAAGACTGTATCACCACACATACTTCCCTTCCATTCCCCTCCCCCCCATTCTGGACTCCTAGCAACCACTAATCTGTTCTTCATGTCTATAATTTTGTCATTTCAAGAATGTTATACAAATGTAATTACAAAGTAAGTAACCTTTGGGGACTGGCTTTTGTTCACTCAGTGTAATTTTGTGTAGATTCATCCAAGATGTTGTGTGTATCAATAGTTACACCTTTTTATTGCTGAGTAGTATTCCGTGGTATTGATGTACTATACAGTCTGTTTAATCATTTATTCATTGAAGAACATCTGGGTTGTTTCCAGCTTTTGGCTATTACAAATTAAGTTGCTGTGATGTTCATGTACAGGTTATTATGTGAACATAAATTTCCATTTCTCTGGGATAAATGTCCAGGAACACAATTGCTGGGTCTTATGGTAATTGCATATTTAGTTTTATAAGAAACTGCCACACTGTTGTGGCTGTACCATTTTACATGTAAGAGAGCAATATACAGTTACTCCATATTCTGACCAGCATTCGGTGTTGTATGTATTTTTTATTTTAGCCATTCTGATGGGTATATAGTAATATCTCATTGTGATTTAAATTTACATTTCCCTAATGGCTAATGAAGTTGAACATCTTTTCATGTGCTTATTTGCCATTTATATATCCTTTTCAGTGAAATTTCTGTTTATGTCTTTTGCCCATTCTCTAACTGGATTTTTTGCTTTTATTTACTATTGAGTTTTGGAAGTTGTGCATACTATTTCTTTGTCAGATATGTGGTGTGCAAATATTTCCTCTCAGTCTATAGCTTGTCTTTTTATCTTTTTGGCAGGTCTTTTGCAGAGCAAAGGTTTTAAATTTTGGTTAGGTACAGCTTATCAATTTTTCCCTTAATGGGTTATGTATTTGTTGTCAAATCTAAGAACTCTTTGTCTATTGCTAGATTCCAAAGATATTCTCCTATGGTTTTTTCTAAATATTTTATAGTTTTATGTCTACATTTATATCTGTAATCCATTTTGAGCTCATTTTTGTATAAGGTGTGAGGTTTAGGTCAAGGCTCATTTTTTCACCTGTGGATGTCCAATTACTCTGGCACCATTTGTTGAAAAGGTATCCATCCTCTACTGAATTGCTTTTGTACCTTTGTCAAAAATCTATTGGGCATATTTATGTGTGTCTTTTTCTGTGTTCTCTGTTCTGCTCAATTGATCTATGTATCTGTCTCTCCACCAGCACCATACTGTCTTGATTACTGTAGCTACATAGTAAGCTTTAGTATTGGGTAAAATGATTCCTGATATTTATTCTTCTTTTTCAAGATTGTTTAGCCATTCTAGTTCTTTTGCCTCTTTATACAAATTTTAGAATAAGCTTGCCTATGTCTATATAAAACCTTGCTGGGATTTTGAGAAGAATTGCACTAAAACTGTAGATCAAATTGGGGAAAATTGACATCTTTTCTGTGTTGAGTCTTCCCATCTGTGAATATGGTATATCCTTTCATTTATTTAAGTTTGTTTCTTCCATCAGTATCTTGTAATTATAAGTATGCATATTTTATACATGTTTATTCTTAAGTATTTTATTTTCTTTGGAGTGATTATAAATGGTATTGTCTTTAATTTCATTTACTGCATTTTTTTTTTAGTACATAGAAGTGCAATTGATTTTTATGGGCAAATTTTGTATCTTGTGACCTTGCTCAACCAAACTATTAATTCTAGTGTTTTTGTAGATTCTTTGGGATTTTCTATAGAGACAATTGTGTTATCTGCAAATAAGGACAGTTTTAATTCTTCCTTTCTGATCTGTATGTCTTTCCTTTATTTTTTCTTGCCTAATTACCCTGCCTAGAACTTCCAATAAAGTGTTGAATAGAAGTGTCAAGAAAAGACACCCTTATCTTGTTCCTCATCTTAGGGGGAAAGCATCCAGTTTTTCCGCATGAAGTACCATGATTGTAACATTAAGTATGATGTTTGCTGTTGTTTTTTTTTGTAGATGCTCTTTATCAAGTTGAAGTAGTTTCCCTCTATTTTTAACTTTCAAGGTTTTTTGTTGTTTTGGAGTTTTATTTTTTTTAATCAGAAATGGGTGTTGGGGCCGAGCCCGTGGCGCACTTGGGAGAGTGCAGTGCTGGGAGCGCAGCGACGCTCCCACTGCAGGTTCGGATCCTATATAGGAATGGCCGGTGCGCTCACTGGCTGAGTGCGGTGTGGGAGACACCACACCAAGGGTTGCTATCCCCTTACCAGTCACAAAAAAGATAAAAGAAAAAAAAAAAAAAGAAATGGGTGTTGGATTTTGTCAAATGTTTTTTCCTGAATCAATTGAAATGATTTTTCGTCTTTAGCCTATTGATAAGGTGGATTCTATTAATTGATTTTCACATGTTGAACCACTCTCGCATACCTTAAATAAATCCCTCTCAATCGTGATCTGTAATTCTTTTTATACAGCATTGGATTCAATTTGCTGGTATTCTGTTGAAGGTTTTTGTGTCTACACTCATGAGAGATACTAGTACTGCCTTTATCTGGTCTTGGTTTCACAGTGATACTGGCCTCATAAAATGAGTTGGGAAGTTTTCCCTCTGTTTCTGTTTTTTGAAAGAGATTGTGTAAAACTAGTGTTAATTCTTTAAATATTTAGTAGAAATTTTCAGTGAAGCCAGCTAGGCCTGGGGATTTCTCTTTCAGGAGCCTTTTTATTACAGACTCAATTTTTTTCATGGTTATAGGACTATTCAAGTCATCTATTTCATGTTGGTGAAGTTTTGATAGTTTGTGGTTTTAGAGATATTGGTCCATTTCTTCTAAGTTTGTCAAATTTGTGAGCATAAAGTTGTTCATAATATTCTCTTATTATCCTTTCAATGGCTATCTCTGTTTCATTTCTGATATTAGTGATCTACGTCTTCTTTCTATTTTATTTTATTGGGATAAGAAATCTTAACATGACATCTACCTTCTTAACAAATTTTTACGTGTACGATACGGTATTGTTATCTATAGGTACAATGTTATATAGATTTCTAGAATTTATTCATCTTAACATAACTGAAATTTTATACCTATTTGATTAGCAACTCCCCTTTCTCTCTTCCCCCTGCTTCTGCCCACATTTGCTTCTGTGAGTTTAACTATTTTATTACTTCTATGAGTTTTTCATTTTAGAGTCCTCATATAAGTGGAATCATGTAATATTTGTTCTCTGTGGCTGGCTTATTTCACTTAGTGAATGTCCTCAAAGTTCATTTGTCATGTCACATGTTGCAAGATTTTTTTCTTTTTTAAAGTTAAATAATATTTAAAAAATCTATTCATCTGTATAATAAATATGATACATATACATGTTTACGGACATTTAGGTTGTTTTCACATCTTGGCTATTGTGAATAGTGCTGCAGTGATCATGGGAGTACTAATACCTCTTCAAGATCCTGATTTTAGTCCTTTTGTATAAATATGCAGAAGTGGATTGCTGGATTATGTGATAGTTCTATTTTTAATTTTTTGAATAAAACAATTACCTTTGTCTTTTCGTTTTTGTCAGTCTTGCCGGAGGTTTATTAATTTTATTGATTTTTTCCCCAAAGAACCAGTTTCTAGTTTAATTGATTTTTCTCATTTTTTTCCCCTGTTTTCAATTTGAGAAATTTCTGCTCTTATTTTATTTCTTTTCTTCTGCTTACTTTGGGTTATCTTGTTATTCCTACCCTAGGTTCTTAGAGTAGAAACTTAGATGAATAATTTGAGAACTTTTCTCTTTCCTAATGTAAGCATTTAGTACTATACATTTCCCAGTTGGCACTATTCAGTTGCATCCCACAAATTTTAATATTCTGTATTTTTATTTTCACTCAGGTGTATGTATTTTTTATTTCCTTTGAGACTTCCTCTTTAACCCATACTTTGGTTAGAATGTGTTAATTTGCAAATGTTTGTCTTTCTGTTATTGATTTCTAGTTTGACTTCATTATGATCAGAAAACATATTCTGTATGATTTTATTTGCTTTAGATTTGTTGAAGTTTATTTTCTGTCCCAGAATATGGTTTATCTTGGTGAATGTTCCATGGTACTTGAGAAGAATGAGTATTCTGCTATAAATGTCAATTAGATCCTTTTGATTGATAGTTTTCATTGATAGTGTTGTTCTTTTGTCTTTGCTAATTTTCTGTCTAGTAATTCTATCAATTGGTGAGAATGGGGTTTTAAACCCCTCATGTATAACTGTAGATTTGTTATTTCTTTTTTTAGCTCTGAGTTTTTATTTTGTGTATTTCGAAGCTGTTGTTTGGTGTATGCATATTTAAGATAACTATTTTTGATGGTTTGATCCTGTTATTACTGTGTAACATCCCTCTTTGTCTCTAGTAATTTTCTTTTCTCTGAAGTCTACTTTACCTGATATTATATATGAAATTAATATATGAAAATGCAAAATGATAAAATAGAATTGAAAGATAATATGAATCTTTTCATAAACTTTTTAAAAGTACCCTTGTAGCTACTTGCACTTTTTTTATTCACATTTTTATGATATATCTTTTTCTGTTCTTTTGCTTTCATCCTACTTGTGATGTTATATTTGAATTGAGTTCCTCATAATCTGCATATTGTTGTGTCATGTATTTTTACCCATTTTGCCCATTTCTTTCTTTTAGTTCCAACATCTGATTCATCTCAGTATTGGCATCAGTTGATTGTCTTTTCACATTCAAGTTGTGGTTTTCCTGATTCTTGGTATTACAGATGATCATATTTTATGATATCCTGGACATTGTGGATGTTATGTTTGGAACTATTAATCCTATTTAAATCTTCTACTTTACCAGGAACTTGCCCTGTTTAGGTTTAGTGTGTGGATTCTGTTCTTTTGTAGGTGGTAGGTTCAATGATAATTTGGTTTTTGAGTCTTCTTTTCAATGCTGTTTTGGTCTGCTTCATTCTTCTGGTCCTGCTTGAGCTCCACACTGGATCTCTGCTAGTACCACGTATGGGGGGTGGACAGCACTTCCCTGGTCCTCCCTGGGCTTCCCATTGTCCTGAGGTAGGGAATATAAGATGCTGGTTCCCAGGATGGAGAGCATTTCCCCTCATATTTCCACTCAATTTCTGATGGTGCTGCTGGGAGAGGGAAGTGCCTACCTGGGGCACCTTCTGCTGCTGGTGGAGGGCCAAAGCCAAGGGTTCTGGGTGGTTCTCTGTCACTTGGTAGAAGGCTAGGAGACATCAGGCCTCCTGGTTTAACTGGGGTGGGTGGAGGATCATGCCTACTGCTCCCTGATGTGAGGCAAGAATGGATCAGCTTTCCCAGGTTCTGCTTTTGTCACTCTATGGTATACTGGTTCCACTGCACCACTGAAATATTGGTCTCCCCACTAAGTCCCTGTGTGCTTCTCTTTTCCCAATCTTTTGGCTGGAGAAAACAGGCTTCCCCCTCCTACACCCCTATTTTTATATACCTATTGGTGATTCATGGATGCAGACCTTTCCCATGTCCAGTCTGAGATATAAGGGAGATAAAATAAACCCCCAGGGAACTTGTCAAGATGTCATCTTCAAGTCCTGAGGTTTCTATCTAATCTGCCTTCTTTCTATCTTTCAGAGTCCTTTTATGATGGCCTATTGAATTATTTCAAGGTTATTTAGTTATACTTAGAGGGGAGGAACAGGGAGAAATAAACCATTTTGTTCCAGAATCAGAAACCTATGTGGAATTTTTAAAGGAGAGAAATATTGTATAATTTACACTAAAGCAGTACTGAACATAACTGACTTTCTGATGGTATATCTGTTGCTTCGGGATTTTGTGGGATTCTGGGTCATAATTATGAACGTCTTTTAACCAAAAGAACTTTATTAAGATAAACACATGCAAAGGAAAATTTATTATTATTATTATTTTTTTTTTTTTAAAAAGATGACCGGTAAGGGGATCTTAACCCTTGACTTGGTGTTGTCAGCACCACGCTCACCCAGTGAGCAAACCGGCCATCCCTATATGGGATCCGAACCCGTGGCCTTGGTGTTATCAGCACTGCACTCTCCCGAGTGAGCCACGGGCCGGCCCCGAAAGGAAAATTTAAAGTGTAGAGTTTTGGTCTTGTTTTTTGTTGTTGTTTTGTTTTTTCACCAACAGCATAGGAAATGTTGACTTTACCAAACACATTTTTCTTATCCTAAGATTTCCTCATAATTTCTCCACGAACTGAGGCTTCTTGAAGCCTCTGAATTCTTTCACTTCAAGTTGAGCTGGAGCAGGCTGGCTGGCCATGTCTGAAGGTCTCATAGAAGTCTGAGATGCCCCCAGGTCCTTCCCAGCATGAATACCCTTGAATAATTTTTTATATATAGTACAGAGTAGGAGCTTTGGTTGAATTTGTGATAAGTAAGTGACATAATCTGTAAATCTGTATTATCAATTGGTTTAATATTTGCCTCATTTTTATAAAAGTTCAATTTTGGGGGGCTGGCCCGGTGGCGCACTGCTACAGTGCGCCGCTTGGGAGCATGGTGGCGCTCCCGCCGAGGGTTCAGATCCCACATACAGACCCGTTCCCGCTCACTGGCTGAGCGAGGTGCGGGTGCAGCACCGAGGTTTGCGATCCCGTTGCCGGTCCCGGTCCGGTACGGGCGTGACACTGAGGGTTGCGATCCGTTGCCAGACACGAAAAAAGACAAAAAAAAAAAAAAAAGGATAAAAGTTCAATTTTTAAATATTCAAAAAAGAGTTCAATTTTTAAAATCTTATTTAGGTTTTCTGTTTAAATGGATTAAAACAAACGAGAATTTAGTGTACTTTTGCATGATTTCAAATGGTTAATTTAAATAAAGGAACTGTTTTTAAGTTGATTACATGATCTAATTTACCACCTACCCACACCATTGTGTAAGAGACCATGCATGCGTGCAGTTCTGTTTATGGAAAATTATATCATCAAGCAGTCGGGCATGGCTAATTGACTTAAGGAAGGACAGCAGCATAGCTTCTGTATTTCTTAAGGAAGGAATGCAGCAAAAAATAAAATTAAAAAATGTTTAATCTTCACTTATTCTGATTTAACTACAGACTTATACTAAAAAAAGAAATACATGATATGTGGTGCTGAGACATCAATTGGCCTGCAAATAGTGGAGAAAGATCCTGTAGTGGTATTTTTTTATAGTGACTAACTTATAACTGAAGTATGAGAAAATAAAATCATTTAATGGAAACTGAAGACTGGATAGCAGGTGTGGGTGTGGGTGTGGGTGGATAACAAGAAGAAAATATGTAAAGAACGAGACTAGCTGTAGTTCTAGGGAAATAAACAATTCATCTGGCCACTTAGCTCACTTGGGAGAGCATGGTGTTGGTAACACCAAGGTCATGGGTTCACATCCCCATACTGGCCAGCTGCTAAAAACAAAAAGAGAGAAAAATAATTAGTGTGAACACTAGAAATTCTTCCTAATTTTCTCTTACTCATAGGTATCATAGGTGTTAAAAATAAACTCATTTGGGCCGGCCCGGTGGCGCACTGCGCTGGTGCGCCGCTTGGGAAGCGCGGAGGCGCTCCCGCCGAGGGTTCGGATCCCACATGCAGACCGGTTCCCGCTCACTGGCTGAGCGAGGCGCGGGGGCAGCGCCGAGGGTTGCGATCCGTTGCTGGACACGGAAAAAAGACAAAAAAAAAAAACCTCATTTATTTGTAATTTGATAATTATATTTCATTCTCATAGGTTTCAAAATGCTTTTACTTACTAATAATACATTGTATTTTATAGTGGTTTATAAAACACCTTTACACGCATTCATTTATTTAATCCTGAAGACTACCCTAAGGTCCGACATTATTTTCTTCATTTTAGAGTAAATGATCTGCCCAAAGTCACAGGGTTTGCAAATATTGGGCAGAACCTAGCTCTTTGCTTCCTAATTCAGCATGGTATTATTGTTTTCTGGGACTCCATGCTGTCCACCTCTTACATCTTACATTCATTCCCTCTCCACACCAATTCCATAATCAAAGGTTAAGTATTATAGACTTCAATCTAAAGGAAATGGAATTGAATTCTAGGTTATATTTACATTCTCTAGCAATCACTCACTCTTAAAAAATACTAATCATACATAGTATAAGTTGTATAAGAACCTCCCCCCTCTAATTTTAATAAAATGAGTTTGCAGACCTGTGTGTGCCGTATCTAAAGTTATGTATTACTTGTTTTTCCTTTGTGTTTGGTAGGTGGCAGTTAGGCCTAGATGAGATAAATTCCATATTCCTCTTCTTCATACCAAAGGAAATAGATGTCTCACATTTTCACAAGGTTCATAGAAGTTTCAGACTTATGAACCTCACAAAGATAAATGGGTACTGTCAAACCAACGGATCATTGTTCACTGAGACTGCCATCTGTACCTTTCTGACTCTTCCTCCTTTTTTAACTTCCTTCTTTTTTTCTTTTTTCTTTTTCCTTTTCCTTTCCCTTTTTCCCTCTTTTCCTTTTTGAGCTCTTCCCCCCCCCCTTGGTTTCTTTTTCTTCTTTCTTATTATCAACACACTTAAAGTTTAATTAGCAACTGTCTTTTGTAATCCAAAGGAACTGCCATGCAGTATACTTCCCCTTTTTGATAGTTTCCTCTTTGCCCAACTATCAACTGGGCCCACAGTGTATGTGTATATCTCAACCATCTGGAGAGTGCCCGGGGCCTGAGTTATGATAATGTAGCTTGGGTCAAGAATTTGAACTCTACCTAAAAATATACGAAGCTTCTTTAGCATATTTTAAAATTCATTTAGAAATGGGACTTTTTTTCTACCTCCAATAGATATATTTATATTGGTATGTATAAAAATACATATAGCTCTTCTTTTCAGACAAAAGAGGTGGATAAAGATGTATCAGATCTCACTATACTAATAAAATTTAAGCAAACCATTTGGAAACCATTTTATTCATAGACTTGAATGTAATCTTTATTAATTTTCTGCTCTGTCATTTTGACTTTTAATAATGAAGGTTTTGTTTTATTTTGTTCTCATCCTGACATCTCTAGATATAAGTAATTTCTGAAAAAAGAAGACAGGAAATGAGAGCTCAGATTTTATTTTAGGACTTTTGTCATTATTTTCTAAAAAGCACACATTGTTGAACCCCTGATGTATTTTTCTCCCAAAATATTGAAAATATCCAAATATTTTTCTATGTAGTTGTTGACACAGAGTTCTGACTTAGTGACAAGGATTGATAGTGCATTGTCATTCCCCTGTCATTATTTATGAGAGTTAAAAGGCAAATAACCTATTGCTTTGCCTTACATTTCTGGTCAGCCATATACCAGAGTTCCATTTTTTAAATCACTGCAGAAGTGCAAATCTTTATGCAAATCTTTTGATTAAGTTTTTACCAGTATCACATCAGAGAAGTCGTCATGAATCCATATATGAAATACCAGAGTTAAGGAGATACTTATGTTCCCATGTCCCTTGGTTTTTATTTTGTTTTGCAGTAGTTAATTGAATGCCCCTTCTTACCTTTTTTTTTTTTCCTTTTTGTCTTTTTTCGTGACCGGCAACGGATCGCAACCCTCAGTGTCGCGTCCGTACCGGACTGGGACCGGCAATGGAATTGCAACCCTCGGTGTTGCGACTGCACCTCGCTCAGCCAGTGAGCGGCTGGTCTGTATGTGGGATTCGATCCCTCGGCGGGAGCGCTGCTGCGCTCCCAAGTGGCGCACTGTAGCAGTGTGCCACCGGGCGGTCTGCCCCTTTTTACTTTAAAAGGGCACAGAAAATGACATTCCTATTGTAAGCCAAAGTCATAGAATACAGCAAACTTTTATGTCTTATAAAAATCTTGTTCCCCCTATAAGTATGGAACATTTAGAAAATGACTTATGGTCCTAATAAATTTTTACTTTTCTCCATGTTATCTTTCCTAATTTGAAATAAATGATAAAATATTTTTAACACTTTGCTGGATTTTGAAAGTTTGAGAAACAATTTGAATTGCTTCAGAATTCAGGTCTTTCCAGACACACAATCCTGGTGTGTTCCCATGTCAATTCCAGAGAAAATAATTCAAATTCCAATAACCAAATCATCATTCCTAGTAGAAGGGGCTACCACACCTTTTTTTTTTTTTTTCAGGAAACATTAGTGTTTAAAACAAGTTTCAAGATCTAAACATCTGTGTTCTATTATCTAGTCTGTCAATTGTGTTTATTAGTCATGAACTCTGTCTCTAGGCCTTTGCATTAACTGCCCCCTGCCTAAATACTTTTTGGTTTCTCTAGGACTTCCTTACCTCCTTTCTTCAAGAGACTGGGTTAAATATCCTTTATGTGTGCTACACTCTTCTGTTATTGTCTCTATTTCAGGCTTGCTTTCTCACTAGATATGATCTCTTTGAGGACAGAGACCTTAACATGTTCATGATTGTATCTTTGGTACTTGGCGTGAAGCCTGGCACATACCAGATACTAAATAAACATTTGTGGAATGAATGTATACAATTACAGGAAAAAATAGATATTTAATTTCATATTTCTTTCAAACTTAAAAACCATTATAAATCCCTTATGCCAAAATACCCACTTGTTATCTTGATTAACACTATACTTCCTTATACAAATGGAAAATTTCAGTTATTCAATTATATTTTAAATTTGGGATTGGCAAAATGGATCTCTTAGTAAGAGACCTCTTCTTTCCCCTTGAAGAAAAAATTGTAGCTCATCTACCCAGAGGAAATAATTAGCATAACATGTTACCTATCAATTTGAATTTTTGAAATAGCTGGGGGTTTTGTTTTTTTAATGGTAAGATAAAGAGTTTGCTGTACTCTAGTTGTATAGCTTTGAGTTTGAGTGGGGAGTAAGGTCTTGTTTTCTATCCCCATGTAAGTGGGAGTAGAGCACTAAATTAATTAAATGTACATAATTAAATGTATATTAAATAGACTGCAAGCTCTCTGAAAGTAGAGTTTGTGTCTGTCATATTTCTATTTGCTACCTAGCACAAACTGATCATTTTAGAAACTCAGTAAGTATTTGTTAAATAAATTTATGAAAGAGGAAACATTGCCGTGGCAATCTTAGTTCTTCATATGAACTCTAAGTGGTAGAATACATGTATGGCCAATTTAATAAGTGGAAGTTACTTTCTAAATATATGCTTTCTGAAAATATGCATACAGGTACTATTCAGATTAGGAAAATCACAGCTTTGGGATGAGTTTTATATAAAAGTGTCAGTCTTGCAGTCAAAGTGGGTCTAAAATTAATCCATACAGAGCAAACGGGCCTTTCAAATTTTATGTAGAAATAGAAATTGAGAAGGATAGTGTTTGTGGTCTCTAAGTAGATCTTTCTTCGGGAGGACATAAAATGGAACTCTAAATGCCAATAATCCTGAGGCTTATTTGTGAACATTATATTTTTGGATTTTTATGGAAGTTCCTCTTCTGCCAGAAAGGAAACTTGAGTTGGAGAACCAGTCTCCAAGGACTTGATATTGAATGAATTTAACTCTGTCTAACATGGATTGATTTCAGTATTTTGGCAAAAGATCAAAATGGCTTACACATAGCATTTTTATGAATGTTTGAACATTTTCCTTCACTATTTTATTTCTCAACATATGTAAGTGTTTTTCAAAGTGATATATGCTTACATTATATAACCAAGTGTTTCAAATTTATTGAGACTTTAGTTTTCATGCTATAATTAGAAAGTTAAGAAATTGAACTTTCACCAGTCCTGGTTCTTAATCTTTTCAGAACCTCAGCTTCTTCATCTGTAAAATTAGGATAATAATGCCTAACTCTTAGGATTCTTGTGGGAATTAATTGTTTAATATACATAAAACCTCTAGGACAGAGTAAGCATGTGTAGATGATGGTGATAGGGTGGAGTCAATAGTGGCTTTTATTATTGAAACCAGATGCCGGGATTGAGTTAGTTATTTTACTTACGTGCTTATTTTTGATCACTGTGATCCAAAATTAGCACAGATGTGTCTTTTAAATAAGAAATACTATTAAGGAATATTTTGCAGTAATCATGTAGGAACCTATTTAGACTGATATGTGAAGATATGTTAGCAAGTTGCAGATTGGTGTTAAAGTGTGACTCCATTTGTGTAATAAAAGGGGGATGATCATTATTCATATTTATTTGTATTAATTTATTCCCATATTCTATTCCAGAATTGTAAATATCCTCTTAATATGTTCAGACATATCAGGTAATCTATCAGTTTTATCTTTTTCTTGAAGACCTCCCTATAGGATCACTATGTTCTTCTGCTCCAAGCCACAATGAGATACCATTTCACACACATAAACTCACATGCAGTTTTATTCACATCATTTCTTAAATGACAGTGGGATTTTATAATATGTGCTGTTCTGTTACATGCTTTTTTCACTTTATGTATATAAGATCAGTGTGTGTATATATATGTGTGTGTGTATGTGTGTATATATATATATATATATACACACACACATTCATTTTAACCACTAAACTGTTGTTCTCTGTGCCTCTATTGCACAGTTATCCTGATTTTTTCCCTTCAACATTGTCCTGGAAGTTTACATTTTTGTGCAACAAAATTACTAAGTGTTTCTTTGAGTTTCTACATTTTGCACCATATTTAAATTTTGAGATTATAAAAATATCCATATATATTTTTAGTGGTTTAATAGGTTTTTAAGTAAAAATCTAAATTATTTTGGTGTAAAGAATGAGATACAGGTTTACTTTTTTTACTTTGAATATCCTTATGTCATTTTATTAAGTAATTTATCTTCCTATACTGATTTGAAATGCAACCTATGTTATATATTAATTATTCATATGTATTTGTTTCTGTTTTTGAGACTCCATTCTATTTCATTGATCTTTCTGTCTATTCTAGTGCCAGATCTAAATATTTGGTTTGCTGTAGCTTTACAATTTGTTTTAATATCTAATAGGACAAGTCTTTCTTCATGACTTTTTTTTTTCCCCCTTAATTTTCCTGGCTATTTATCGGATGTTTATTCTTCTAGTCAAGAATTGGCAAACTATAACCCATAGATCAAATCTGTCCCACTGCCTGTTTCTCTATAACCTGGAAATTTTAAATTAATTTTAAATATTTTAGGGTTGGGGTAAGAAATCAGAAGAATATTTCTCGACATGGGAAAATTATATGAAATTCATACTTTTGTGTTTGTAAAGTTTTATTGGAACACATGCTCATTCATTATGTATTATCTGTGGCTGCTTTCACACTACGAGGTAGAGTTGAATAGTTGCATCAGAAACCAGATGGCCCAAAAAGCTTAGAATATTACAGAAACGTTATAGAAAAAGTTTGCTGATCCCTGCTGTAATTCAAATTTTAAACAGTATAAGATGAAATCTTTTGGAATTTCATGTAATATGTAGATTAAGGAGAAATCTTTTTAATGTTGAGTCATCATCAAAAGATAAAATATGACTTTCACTTATTCAAAATTTCTATTAAATCTCTTAGTGGCATTTTATAATTTTCTTCCATCTAGTTCCTACATATTATTTCTATTAAATTTATTCCTGGATTTATTGGGTTGGTTTTTGTTAATGCAGTTGTTAATAGGATCTCTTCTTCTACCCTATTTTTATGTATGTATTTTTAATTATAGAGATAAAATATATTCATTATAAAAATAGGAAAGACACGGGGCCGGCCCGGTGGCGCACTGGATAGTGCGCCGCTTGGGAAGCGCGGCGGTGCTCCCGCCCGAGGGTTCGGATCCCACATACAGACCGGTTCCCGCTCACTGGCTGAGCGAGGCGCGGGAGCAACACCGAGGGTTGCAATCCCGTTGCCGGTCCCCGGTCCGGTACGGGGGCGACACTGAGGGTTGCGATCCGTTGCCGGACACGGAAAAAAGACAAAAGACAAAAAAAAATAGGAAAGACATATCATTGTGTCCTTCTATAGCAGCATTGCCATTTCAATCAGATAAGTGAAACCACAGAGAAAATGGAAATTATTCACTTGACAAAGTATAAGTGATGATAGAAGAATTATTATCATGGAATTTTATGATCATTTCTTTTTAAAAATATCTTGTGAGCTGGCCAGTTAACTCAGTTGGTCAGAACATGGTGTTATAACACCAAAGTCAAAGGTTTGGATCCCCATACGAACCAGCTGCCAAAAAAAGAAATAAAAAATCTTGTAATCTAACTTGATTGCTGCAACATATACTTTAATTATAGGTCAAAGGCAAAATGATTCATTTTCTTGTTTAAAATTATTATTTTTTATTAAAAATATACTTGCAGATACAGGATTAAAATTTTACACAATACAGTAATACACAATAGAGAAAGTAGATGTCCCCAATCAGATAAAAGTTCCCAATCATACCAGCCTTTCCCCCTGACATACAGCCACTGTAAGTAGTTTGGGCATATTCTTCTAGATTTTTACTTTATCCTTCCTAACATTTATATTATTAATATTATTTTTAAATGTAATCACATTATGCACATTACATATTATTTAACAATACTTTATTAGGACATTTTTCCTATAGATCTGTTTCTGGTTATGTTAGCTACACAGTAGTTTTCTATTACAAACCATGCTGTAATTATCATTATAAATAGCAGTGTGATTCATTTTCAGTTTATCTACTCTGACTCTAAAATATTCCAGTTTAGGGATCCTCTTTTTTCACAAACTCCTAGCGTTGTAAAGGCTCCTGTACTTTAGTTTAAACAACACGGTATAAGCAGTTGCTATGTATAAAGCATTGTGCTGACCACAAGACCTTTTTGTTTTTCGTTCTTTAATAATAAAAAACCCGTGTGTCAGCGAGCTTACAGTCTAGTGTGGTTGGCCAGTGTGTACCCAGTCAATCATAACTATTACTAATTATGTTGTTTATAAAATGTTAGTCATGACTATAAGCTGATAAACTTATTTGCCTTGGGCTTCCAACAAATTACAGGGAGATAGATTGATAATTAAGTATGTAAGACAAAGTATATATGAAACAGTAGCAAAATGCTGTTTATTTGTGGGCTTGTGCTAAAACAAATCTCTCATTTGCTAAACAAAAATGCATATTTTAACAAGGAGAACAAATAAAAGGATGTAATTTCCTATTGGGTATCTTGCTATTCCCAGTGTGCTATCTCGTTTCATTATTTATGTGCTGCTAGCAGCATCAGCTTCAAGAAGCGATGGTTAAAACAAGTCATATAAACCTATTTTTCAAAGCATAAATAAGTCATAAACCTTTATAAGATTATTAGATTTTGGTAGACCTGTGATTGAAAGAGATTAATCATTGAGTTAATTTAAAAAATGAAAAAATGTTAAGCTTTATTAAGAATATAGAAATGGCTACATCACTACTATCTTATTCTAGAACTTTTTCATCATTCCAAATAGAAACTCTGTACCCATTAAGCACTAACTTCCCTTTCCCTTCTCTCTGCTTAGCCCCAGCCCCCGTAACCTCTCAAATACTCTGTATAATTTGCCTATTCTAAATACCTTATACAAGTGGAATGATACAATATTTGTTCTTTTGTTTCTAGCTTATTATGCTAAAACTTAGCATATTGTGTTCAAATTTCATCCACATTGTAGCATGTGTCAGAACTTCATTCACTTTTACTGCTGAATAATATTCCATTGTATGCATATACCACATTTTGTTTATCATGTATCTGTTCATGAAAACTTAGGTTTGTTTTCACCTTTTGGCTGTTGTGAATAATACTGGTATGAACATTGCTGTACAAGTATCTGTTTGACTCCTTGTTTTCAATTCTTTAAGATATATAACTAGGAGTGGAGTTCTTGGGTCATAAGGTAATTCTATGTTTAACTTTTTGAGGAGCTACCAAACTGTTTTGCATAGAGGCTGCTGCATTTTACATTCCCAACAGCCATGTACAAGGGTTCCAATATCTTCGCATCCTCACCAACACTTATCTGTTTTTCATTTGTTTCTTTGTTTGTTTTTTATTATAGCCATCCTAATGGGTATGAAGTGGTATCTCATTGTGGTTTTGCAATTTTCTAATAATTAATGACATTTTTTCATGTGCTTTTTAGCCATTTGTTATTTTCTTTGAAGAAATATCTATTCCAATCCTTTGCCCATTTTTTACTGCGTTGTCTTTTTGTTATTGGGTTGTAAGAGTTCTTTATATTTTCGGGTATCAAATCCTTATCAGATAGATGATTTGCAAGTATTTTCTCTCACTTTTTTTTTTTTGGACAGCTGACCAGTAAAGGGATCCAAACCCTGGACTTCGGTGTTACAGTTCTCTCTCACTCTTGATAGTGTCCTTTGATGTTTTTGTTTTTTGGTTTTTTTTTTACTTTTTGTCAGCCCTCAGTGTCGTGCCCGTACCGGACCGGACCGGCAACGGATCGCAACCCTCGGTATCGCGCTCGCACCTCGCTCAGCCAGTGAGCGGGAACCGGTCTGTATGTGGGATCCGAACCCTCGGCGGGAGCGCCACCACGCTCCCAAGCGGCGCACTGTAGCAGTGCGCCACCGGGCCGGCCCTTGATAGTGTCCTTTGTATGTAAGTTTTTAATTTTAGTGAAGTCCAAAAGTCCCATTTATCTATTTTTTCCTTTTGTTGCTTGTGCTTTTGGTGTCATTTTGTTGTTGGGTTGTTTTTGGGTTTTTAATATTTTTGTAATTACCAAATGAAAAATTGTGTATACTTATGTACAGTGTGATGTTTTGATATATGTATACAGTGTAGAATGATTAAATGAAGTTAATTAACATATCCATCACCTGATTTCAGCAGAAATTTTATATCCTTTGACCAATATCTCCCCAGCTCCTCCCTACCCACTAGCTGCTGATAACCACCATTCTACTCTATGCTTCTATGAGTTTGATTTTTTTAGATTCTACATGTAAGTGAGATCATACAGTTTTTGTCTTTCTGTGCCTGCTTTATTTCACTTAGCATAGTGTCCTGTATGTTTATCCATGTTGTCACAAATGACATGATTTTCTTCTTTTTTAAAGCTGAATAATATTCTATTGTGTATATATGCCACATTTTCTTTGTCCATTCATCCACTGAGGACATTCAGATTGATTCCATATCTCAGCTATTGTGAATAATGCTTCATTGAACATGGGAGCACAGTTATCTCTTTGACATATTGATTTCATTTCCTTTGGATATATACCTAGAAGTGGAACTGCTGGTTCATATGGTAATTCTAATTTTGGTTTTTTGAGGCACCTCCATACTATTTTCCATAATGGCCATTATAATTTACATTTTCACCAACAGTGTACAAGAGTTCCCTTTTTTCCACATACTTGCCAACATTTGTTATCTCTTGTCTTTTTGATAAAAGCCATTCTTACAGATGTGAGGTTGTATATCATTGTGGTTTACTTTGCACTTCCCTGATGATTTTGGTGTCATATTTAAGAAACCATCACCAAATCCAGAGTCATGCAGATTTGTTCCTATATTTTCTTTAATACTTTTATAGTTTTAGCTCTTTTTTCGTTCTTTAATCTATTTTGAGTTAGCATTTGTATATGGTATAAAGTTAGGGTCCAACTTTATTCTTTTGTATGTGGATATCCAGTTGTCCCAGCACTATTTGTTGAAGACTGTCCTTTGCCTGTTGAATGGCCTTGGCACCTTTGTTGAAAATCAATTTTCTATAGATATGGGGTTCTATATTTAGGTTCGCAATTCTATTCCATTGGCCTATACCATTAGGCCAATACCACACTGTTTTGATTACTGTAGCTTTCTAGTAAGCTACAGGAAATATGCGTCCCCCAACTTCGTTCTTTTTCAAGATTATTTTGGCTATTCTGGGTCCTTTGAAATTCATATGATTTTTAGAATAGATTTGTCAATTTCCGCACAAAACACCATTGGGATTTTGATTGGAATTACATTGAATCTGTATATTGCTTTGGATAATATTGTTACTTGGACAATATTAAGTCTTCTAGTCATTGAACATATGATGTCTTTCAACTTATTTAGGTTTTTAAAAATTTCTTTCAACAATGTTTTTTGATTTTCATTGTACAAGTCTTTGTGCCTTCTCAGTTAAACTTATTCCCAAGTACAGTTGCCCTTTGAACAACTCGGGGGTTAGGGGCACCAACCCCCATGCAGTTGAAAATCAGTGTATAACTTTCCACACATCTTTACTTAATTTAAATAGTTAAGTACTTAAGTAGTTGGCTCTGTAGAAACTGTGCATAGAAAATCAGTGCTCCCCCTGAAAATAAGTGGACCCTGGCATTTCAAACCCATGTTGTTCTAGGGTCAACTGTATGAGTATTTCATTCTTTTTGATGGCGTTATAACTGGATTGTTTTCTTTATTTCTTTTTAGATTGTTTATTGCTAGTATATAGAAATACAACTGATTTTATTGGTTGGTTTTATACCCTGCAACTTAGCTAAATTAATTTATTAGCTCTAACAGGTTTGTGTGTGTGTGTGTGTGTTTGTGTGTTTCTTTAGAGTTTTCTAGATATGAGATCATGTCATCAAAGAAGAATTTTTTATCATGATATCGTTTCTGAATAAGATCAAAGAGAATAATTTATGCCAAATGAATAGGAACTCTTCCGATTTTGTGTTTAGGCTGTTTTGCTTTGGATGAGAAAACGTTTTCTTCTATTTTTCTTCTATTTTTAGAAAAAGAAACACTAGTAATAAACATAGTAAAATTTCTAAAGGACAATAAGTGAATTAGTACATTTAACCAGATTCTTATGAGTAGCCGGTTTGCTATAGTTAAAGGGAAGTTAAAAGATAAGGTTTATGTTTACAAATCCATGATCAGTAAGCCTTTTTTTAGATTACTTTAATTGAACATTTTTTTTTCCTTTTTGTCTTTTTTCGTGACCGGCAACGGGATCACAACCCTCGGTGTTGCGCCTGCACCTCGCTCAGCCAGTGAGCGGCCAGTCTGTATGTGGGATCCGAACCCTCGGCGGGAGCGCCGCCGCACTCCCAAGTGGCGCACTGTAGCAGTGCGCCACCGGGCCGGCCCCCATTAATTGAACATTTTAAAATCTGGCACTGCATATAAATGTATTAAGAAGGCAGAATTACTCATTATTATTAGTAATAAATTGAGGGGAGCACTAAGAAATCAAATGATTAGAGACCGTCTCTAAGTCACATATATGTATAATGTCCCATCCACTTTCCTTGCAATCTTTGCCAGTATGCTTCTTAGTATCAATACCTTATAATAACCTCTTCCCTCCCCATCCTAAAAATATCCCAGCAGCAACCAGACTGTCTTGGGTCAATACCACCACCTCTTGGTGAGCTTGGGGAACTATCTGATCCAAAATTTACAATATCCTTTATTTACTATTTCTGCTTCAATTTTCTTTTGTCATTTATGGTTACAATTTAGTTAATTTTACCCCAAACAAGTTTTCTCCCACATGTGAAGACACATATTCTCTCTATCCGACTCATAATTACTTCAAAAAAGTATTCAGTCTGTTCTCTTTCATTTTTCGATCCTCCTCTTTTTGAGAGGATTGTTTTCTTTTTAAAGAAATATTAACAATACATTTCAAACATGCAGAATATAACCAATATCCATAAGCCTATCTCTCAGAATTAATTTTTTAAAGAAATAAAACATTATATAGTTGGAGGCTCCTTGTACCCTATGCCAATCTCATTCCTTTCCACCTATCTCAGATCCATATAATCTCCTGAAGATGGTGTGTATCCTTCTCTTTACAATTTGTACTCTTATGTATGTGTGCTTCTACAAATAATATTTTGGGGGGTGTTAAAATTTGCATAAATTTCAATATATTCTTCATATGTCCCTTCAGTTAGGTTTTTCTTTCATTATGTTTTTGAGATTTGTCTATATTGATAAATTTGGATCAAGTTCATTTATTTAAACAACAGTATGGTATTACATCATATTATACCACAATTATCCTTTTCCATAGTGATGGATATTTAAGGTGTTTCTCATTTTTTTTTTTTTTCCTTTTTGTCTTTTTTCGTGACCGGCCACGGATCGCAACCCTCAGTGTCACGCCCGTACCGGACCGGGACCGGCAACGGGATCGCAACCCTCGGTGTTGCACCCACACCTCGCTCAGCCAGTGAGCGGCCGGTCTGTATGTGGGATCCGAACCCTCAGCGGGAGCGCCGCCGCGCTCCCAAGTGGCGCACTGTAGCTGTGCGCCACCGGGCCGGCCAAGGTGTTTCTCATTTTTTACCATTACAAATAACGGCATAATTTATGTGCCCATGTGGGAGTCAAGCTATGTGCACATCCTCAACTTTACTAGACATTGCTAAATTTTTTTTTTTTTTTTTTTGTCTTTTTCATGACCGGTAAGGGGATCGCAACCCTTGGCTTGGTGTCGCCAGTACCGCACTCAGCCAGTGAGTGCACCGGCCAGTTCTATATAGGATCCGAACCCGCGGCGGGAGCATCGCTGCGCTCCCAGCACCGCACTCTCCCAAGTGCGCCACGGGGCCGGCCCTAGACATTGCTAAATTATGCTGATAAAGTAGTAATAGTAATGTTTCCTTTTTACTTTATTTCTGAGCAAAAACATGGTCTTGATGATGACTGGTAAGCCTTATTATAATGGAAAAGACACTGGATAAAAATTAGGATGGGATTTCAGCTCCAGAACTAATTGATTGGATAACTCTTGTCAAGTTATTTTATCTATCTGAGTAAGCCTCAGTTTCTCCATCTCCAAATTAAGTTCAGATTGAATATGACCTCTGAAGTCTTTTCCAACCTTGATGTTCATTGGTTTTAGTGCTAATGATATACTGTATGATGAGAGAAAGAAGAGCCATACATTTTTAAATGAAATTAGATCTAATAAAGAACTAATGTCACCAGTTCCTAAAATCCTTAAGTTTTCCAAAAGTTGAATTCAGAATATTCTCAAGTCTCCATTTACCATGCACTCTATCTTAATTCAGGATATAGTTTTAAAATTATAATTCAATTAAATGTTTTCAGATTTGCATAAGTAGTTGTATTTCAACAGTTCTTCTAAAGATATTTTAAAATGCAAAATAAAGTATTGAATTTGCATTAGGGTTAAGAAACCCTTTGTGGACTAACCTAAAAATCTAAGTTCCGCATGAAATATTGATTTGTGGATAAAAACATTCAGAGTTACAGATACCTAACTTGGAAGTGAACATTTAGAACCTTAGCTCTTTTGCAAGTTGGAGACTTCCTATAACGTTCATTTCAGGAAATCCTAGGCAGATTTGCAGTTACCGCTCTACAAGACATATAGATTGTGTGTACTGTAATGGAAATGTCACTACTAAAAGATCTGTATTTTGTGGGCTTGGAAGGGCCTAGAACTTATTCTTAGGCTTTGTTTTCACCACTATCAGGCTCATTTATTTTACGACTCCTGGAGAAAGGTAAGCAGGATTAGAGGCATGGCATGGAGAAAGTTGAACAAACACTTCGCAAAAAGGCAAAGACAACTTCAAGGAAAATGGTGGTAAATAACTTTGGCTGAGTCACCAAATAAGATGGAGCCATAATTACTTATTCTAGTTTGATTTCTTCTTAAGAAGTTGTTCTAGTTCTCCTTTAATATAAAAAGTTTAGTTTTCATTTCCCTAAATTTTGGCCTTAGATTACTGGACAATTTAGTCATTCCTGTGGTATAAAAATTTACTATTGAAGTATCTGATACAACCTGATAAGGGGATTACTCCTGACAAAAACCTCTTTAATATTAAAGGGTCCCAGTCTCAGGTGAAGTTATAAGAGATAATTAGCCTCTTTCTTGGTAATAGAGCCAAAAATACCTTTATTCTGTGATGACTTGCCTGACCTTGATTGGCTATATCTATTTATGTGTGAATTCTAAACTCTCATTTTTTAGAGATTTCATTTTGTTTGCTTTTAACTCTTTTTAAATGGCTAGCCTCTTCTGCATTTTTCCCTCTTTTAGGAAAGGGCTTTTTTGTCAGTTTCATTTTTATTGTAGATTTTAACTCGAGGCTCAGCAGAATAGATCCTCAGTAGATAACCACTTTTGTTTGATGGAATTCACATCTGTTGCATTTCCTCAAATGTATTTTTTCCTCCACAGTCTTTCAACACTCTCATTATGATTTTGTGTGTTAGATCATGATACTACAGGCCTCTGTTTAAGATCGGTGTTACTCAGTAGCCAAAAATAATGTTAAGAGTGTGAGGTTGTGACAAAAGCTGTTAGAGACAAACAAAAAATTCATAGTAGAAGTGATACTCTCCTTTTTCTGTTGATTCAATATGCAACTGTGGGCAATTAATTTCCTTTAGCTTTGCTTTCATTTCTTCATTTGTAAAATCAGGCGAACATACACTATCTTGTGGATTTTGTGAATAATTCAATTATAAAACATTTCTAGGTTGTGACACATATTCAATTAGATATTAGTAATAAACTTTTAATAAATAAATAATTTTAAAAAACTGTTTACTGGGCCGGCCCAGTGGCGCACTGGATAGTGCGCCGCTTGGGAAGTGCGGCGGCGCTCCCACCCGAGGGTTCGGATCCCACATACAGACCGGTTCCCGCTCACTGGCTGAGCGAGGCGCGGGAGCGGCGCCGAGGGTTGCAATCCTGTTGCCGGTCCCTGGTCCGGTACGGGGGCAACAGTGAGGGTTGCGATCCGTTGCCGGACACGGAAAAAGACAAAAAGACAAAAAAAAAAAAAAAAAAA
>NW_007728248.1:132380-188574 GCF_000696425.1 Galeopterus variegatus | reverse complement strand
GAAAAAAAAAAAAAAAAAAAAAAAAAAAAAAAAACTGTTTCCTCACTACTATCCACTTCCCCAAGAAAAATATCTTACTTTATTGTAATTGTCCAACGAATGGCTACTTGTGGATTATAGAAACATTATGGGTAACTATTATGATCCAAAATTAAGGCATTGTTTGTTTTTAAAATCACAATTGCTTACGTAATTTAACCACGTTTCTTCTATAGTTTTAAGTAGTAATAAATCTTAAAGTATGAATTAAGGCACTAGATTTTAAAAATATATTTTTTAAATCCTTAGTACTGGGGTATCACTTAGATTTTATTCATCTCATCTGTTTTAATTTTCTATAGCTATAATTTTTGTATAAGGTTTTTTGTATGAAATAGTATACACACATGGAAAAATGTTTTGATGATCAATATCAATTTTTTAAACTAGTAATTCAAGCAGAAGAATATTGGAATTATAGTAATTTTCAGGCTGCAAACATTCTTATACTTGTTCTTCAGTCGTTTTTGCTTGGGTGACTGAAGAATTTATTTTTAATCTGTGGAATTCAGTAATTTAATTAGGGTATGTCTCACTGTTTAATTATTATTCTATGACCATTTTTCCTAGAGTACTGTGTGCCCTTTCAATCTGTAGCTTCAGTCTGTCTTTATTTCTAGAAAGTTTTCTTAAATGATATATTTTTCACTATGTTTCCATTCTCTTCTTCAAGGATACTGATTATAAATATGTTCATCTTTCATGTCTGTAATTTTCTCTAATTCTTTTTTTGTTTTGTTTTATTTTGCTCAGGGTCCTCTTGTTTTGTTACTTTTCTCAGTTCTATACACCATGTCCCTTACCATGCTTTCATCAACATTTCATTTCAGTAGTCATTTTATTTTTTTCCCAACTTCTGCCAAATCATGTTTCATTCCCTGTTTTGGTTCACAGTATCTTCCATTAACTCCTATATCCCTACAATGAGCCCCTGTTTTACAATAGCAGTTATTTCATTGACTTTTGTTTTGTTTAATTAATTGGCAGTATGTTCTGACACAGTTTCCACCTGCTGTATGACAATTTTTTTTCTGGAAAGAGTTCTTCACCTGTAATTTCTTTGTTTGGTTTGGTTTCCTAGATCTCATGCTGTTTCTTTTTTATAATTATTCAACTCTAAATGAGATTAATCCTCTTTTGTCTTTTGGGATTCCCTGGGTAAGAGTTCAAGATCATGTTTCAGACTAGCAAGGGATTTCCTTATTTCATGGTCATGATCCTTATAACAAACTTATTTGTGAGTTCTTCCAGCTTTTATTTTTATTGAGACCATATTTGCAATTTTATCGCATTAATTTTGAAGGAAAGACCAATACAAACCTTTTCTGGACACAGTTCACTAATTGTACTTGCAAAGTGCCTGCATATGAATATCCATGAAACACTTGTAAGAAAAAATAGGGCTACAGAGGATCTGTAAATATCTACACAAATTTCGTAGATATAGCAAGTAGCTATTACTTATGAATGGACCAGGGAAATAATGTAGTTGTAAAATGTTTTAGGAATGTGATTAGTTTTCCCACTGCCTTAAAACTCTAAATCCAGAACATAATTAAGATTATTTTTACTGTATGGTTTACACATTCTTGACTCCTTTCTATCCTATACTTTACAATCTTCCGTCATACTCTCCTCTGTAATAGGGAGAAAGAGCTATCAACATCACCAAGCAGAAGTGAAAAATCTATGTATGTATATGTCTAATAACAATAGGAGAGTGATTATAGACATTTAATAGATTAAACTAAATAGATAGATATTATGTATCAAATGGACAGATAATAGAAATTGGTCCAAACAAAACTATGGATAATTTTTATATTGCCTTTCTTTTTTTGTTTTCTGTGAACTTCAAGAAAAATGAGATACCAATTTGGAACAGATTTAATATTGCTGTTTAAATATTATGTATCAAATGGACAGATAATAGAAATTGGTCCAAACAAAACTATGGATAATTTTTATATTGCCTTTCTTCTTTTGTTTTCTGTGAACTTCAAGAAAAATGAGATACCAATTTGGAACAGATTTAATATTGCTGTTTAAATAGTTTAAGGATACTCTCTCAAGTTCAGTAATTTTGCTGAGACACAAATTTAAATAGAACCCTTTGTGAAGCTTTATAGCACGTGAAGAACTTACCTTATATATTTGCAGATACACATATTTTACATTTCAGAAAAGTCTATACGTAGCCCATCAAATGTCAAAACCAACTTTTTAGTTGTTAGAAAACATAAATATCCTAAGCTAGTTATGAGGTGGAGGGGAGTTGCCTGTGGTAGGAAAGAATAAGAAAAGGGTAAAAGAGAGGAGCAGGAAAAGCTGAGGTTTGGAGCTACAACTGGTAAACGTGGATAATCTGCTACCCCATAACAAACATCTATCTTCCGGGAGGAAGATAGATAAAACCACCATTTGAGGTAAGGGGTGAATTGGGGTGGGGAGGTGTTGTTTCAAGAAATCAGATGAAAATAAAGATATGTATGACAGCTTATAGCTGTAACTAGTTTATACATCTAAGAACTTAGGATGTCCCTATTACGTTTTTACAAAATCTACCCTAGTATGTTGGCATTTTAAAACAATATAATGCAAAGAAGGGAAAGAAGTTGTTTTAGGAACTAACTTTGAGAACTCAATTAATTAAGACCATCTGAATTTCATAAAGAAGTTGGTTACAGACTATTTCTACAATGTCCATTTTTTCCCAGAGCCATTTTTGGGTAGCACCCTTGCCATGTAGAAGTATTGGTATAATAGAAAACATGCTAAATTGAGAATCGGTTGCCACTCATAAAAAATCAGAATAATTGATCTTCCTATCTTACTGGGATATTAAAATAATTGAATGTGATTAGGTATGTGAAAGTGCTTTATACAACGGTAAGTTTTTAATGTTATTGTTATTTATGAAACATAATAGAGGCCAAACTTGATCCCAGCAGCCTCTTTTAAGCAGCTTTTGGGAACAAGTACCAGCAGCTATCATGGAGTGCTAAACCCTTTTGTTACTACAGCCAATACAGATGGTAACAAGTCTTTAAACTACTCATTGGAGCAGTATGCAGCCTAACATTTTTAGTGTTTGAGTAATAAGATACCATTTCCTTGAGTAGAGAGTTCAGCATTTAGAACTTTTTTTTTTTTTTTTAAAGGAAAGAACTCCCTGAACTTCATTAACAGTTCATGGAGGAAATCATCACCTCTAGCCAGTGGTTAACGCTGAAAGAAAGTGAGCCGAGATGCCGGATACCGTTCAAGCTTTATTAAAGAAATCTGCTGGGCTGTGCTCAGAGTGGCACAGGGCCCAGGGCTGCCCTGAAAATGGGGGACAGCACCAGGTGTGGGGGTGNAAAATGGGGGACAGCACCATGAAAATGGGGGACAGCACCAGGTGTGGGGGTGGTAGAGCTTATATAGTGCACCAAGGGCTGGCTGATACCATCAAGGAGGGTCATTATGCTAATCGGGGTGGAGAACTGCGTCCTTGTGGAAGCAAAAGGGGTTTCTGTTTAAGTCAGGAGGCTTCTGGTAAAGGGAAGCGGGGAGAGGAGGGGGGGGAAGGGGGCGGCGCCATTTTGTACTTGGGCTTGTCTAAAGTGGCGTTGGTTATGTTGCAAGTCTATTAAACTCAGAAATTTGTCTAACAGCAGGAGGAAAGGGGGTAGCTACAACTGCTCTCCTGGAACCTGTGGAAACACACACACACATACACACTCTTATCCTTCCCTTGCTATGTGATAACTGAATGCAAGTTTCTGTTTCCAGTTGTGGTTCTCTTTTATTCCTGTTTAAAACAAAGGCAGCAGGTCAAGGAGCTAACTAAATGTGACTACTCTGAGGAGGAGGTGTTAGAAAGAGAGATAAAGAGGGCAATACTATCATCTCTCATAGGTCAGGCCAGCAAAAACAATTGAATTCATGAGAGCCTCAGGTCAGAGTTAGACTACTGATTAGATTTGAGATCTTTGCTTTTTGTTTTACAAGCCATTTCAAAGAGAGTATGAGGACACCAATGTTGGGGGTTAGTGGGGAGGCAGGAAGGCTGATTCATAAAGTGGGAAAAACAGTGCTGAAAACCTCAATACTTCTTGCACAATTAGTCAAGAGATGTGTCAGCAATTCCTGAGGCAATGATACAAACTATAGAGTTTAGATATAAGAATTGTTATTATTCCATTTAGACATAATTACCAACGTTTTTTGAACTACCTAGAGCTATCTACTGGAAAACATGCTAAATTAAGAATCAGTTGCCACTCATAAAATCTAGAACGGTGTGGTCAAACGTAGTAGCTGCTAGCCATTTAGCTATTTCTATTTAAGTTAATTAAAATTAAGCAGAATTATAAATTCAGTTGCTCTATTGAAATCGCCACATTTCAAGTGCTTAGTAACCACATGTTGTTAATGACTACCATACAAGATAGTGCAAATGAAAGACTATTTTCATCATCATGGAACATTCTATTTGAAAGCACTGATTTAAACAAACTCTTGAGAGCAAAATTTTAATGTTAAGTTTATCTACTTTACAATCAAATGATTAATTTAAGTTCAAAGTACAATATGTGAAATAATTACCTTTTAATGATGGAACCTACCATTGTAGCTTGGTTATTCTAGGCATAAATGATAATATTTTTTAAATGAACATTAGGGTCCACTAAAAAAAGTAAGGACAGATCCATGTTAATTTTATACTCAAGGACTTGAGGGAAACATGTAAGGAATAAAAACCTACGAAGAGTTTCATATCCATTCACAATCCTTAGGGATATAAGTCAAGATGAAAAATTTAGACTAAGGATTGATATGATTAAAGGTATTGGTAAATAAGGGGTAGAATAAGAAAAATCCAAATCAAATAAAGGCACAGGATCCTTTTGACATTCTTTATTGTTTTATGAAAACATGGTATCCTCTTGAAAATATCTTAAAAGTGATTCCTGTAGCAAAATCTAAGCATCAGTGAAGGAACAAAACTAACCTAATCCTTAGTTCAAATGTAGTAATGGATGTTGTTGTTATTGTATCCAAAGCTGCAGAGGAGAAAATTGAATGGCAATTGAGCCAACTTTTTGACATATATAAAATGGTAAAATAAAAAAAAAACCAGTTAAATATTTCATAATTTATATCTATACTCTATATAGACCTTCACATTTAATTATTTCATTTATTAGCAGTAATGGATGAAATTTATTGAATGCTTATTTCGTGCAAGTGTTTAGCACTTAATATACACTGTCTTATTAAGTCCTTACAATAAACAATCCTATGAATTAGATACATTTATTATGTACATTTTAAGTTGAGGAAACTGAACTTTAGAGAGATTTGAAACTTGCCTATTGGCAATATGACTAGTTGGGGATAGACCTGGAATCTGAACCCAGTTCTGCTTTAATCAAAACCCATGCTCTTAACTGTGGTTGCCTTTTCAAGCAGCAGGCTGAAGCCCATGCTAGTCAGCAGTAGGATTTAAAAACTCATGCCTTTCTAATTCCCAGTGTCATGTTCTTTCTAGTTGACCATATACCTTTCATATCAACTGAAAATAACGAGGAAATGGCTATAATATTATATCTAATGAAATTATTGAAGTCCCATAAGCACGATTAATCTTCTTAAGTTTATTATATATCAAGATTTGAGAACACTGTCTGAACAAATTGCTAAAAACCCCACAAATTAAAACAAACTGAAATATAAGTTGTACTCATGTGACGTTCAAAAAATCAAAAGCCTTGAAGCAGTGCAGATATTTATCAAGGCTTATTTTAACGTTGTCTTAATTTCAGATTACATTCTTTTTTAGAGAATATTGCAACCATGCAAACTTGTTGAAAAATATTTAGGGAGTTCATTACTGTAAAAATAAAGTATGGTAATTTTTCTAAACTAGGTTATGAAGAAATAATCAAATATCATGCCAAGAAGTCTACGAAGAATCAATGAATAATTCAAGACCAAGTGATGAAGACCTCTTGTTTAATATATTTTGTAGTCAGCCTAGTTCAAATAGCCCATGTCTCTGTTCCCAGGGACCTTTCAGGGTTCTAGTGCTCAGTATGAGAAATGTCACCAAATGTGAAATTTCTGGAGAACAAAAATTAAAGGGAAGTGTGTTCTCTTTAGTTTTCTTTAGTGGAATTTCTCTCTAAGTGAATGAAATATAACTCAGCTAGTTGAATCACTGAACTATTTTATTGCATTGGAACTCATAAAAGAATTTCTTCTGAAAAACATTGCTTGCCATTTCAACAACTTAAAACCATAGTCTATTTAATCCCTTCTTAACAAAGTAGTATAGATATTGACTTAGCTGAAACAATGCCAGACTCTGCTCAGCAAAGTGGTGTTGGTGTGAGGAGGCAAAAAGGGAAGGGCAGGACCAGAAGCTAAAGGGATGATTTATTATTAGTCAGCATTTAAAATATCAGAGCAGTAAGGGAATAATTAAGAAATCATATGTTGGGCCCACCTTCAAGAAATTTACAGTCTTATAGAAACCAATTAATATGACAAATGAAGTTTGTACAGTAACATTAACACAGGAAAAATGGTACACAGATAAAAGTGCAAAAGAAACTTTTTTTACAATATTGTTTTGCTGTAATGGAATTGGATGATTAGTCAGTCTTTCAGCAGCTATTTTTTGAACAGTTACTGTCTGCCAAACGTTTCAGGCATTGGAGATGTACCAGTGAACAAAACAGTCTGAAATACATGTTCTTATAATAGAGTTTACATTCGAGAAGGGGAGACAGAAAATATGCAAATTAATGAAATACACAGTGTATGAGAAGTTGATAAATGCTATGAAGTAAAAAAGCAGAGGAGAATAGCAAATGGGGGGAGGTTACAATTTTCAGAAGGGTGGCTAGGTTTATAACACATCTTTTATTAAAATCGTATTATTAGTCTATGGAAGTTGAAGTTGAAACAGGGCCAGGCTCTTCTCTCTAGTGAAGGAACAAGTGAAAGAATTAAATAAAGGAATGAGAATGGTGTCAGGTACTTTGTTTATCCGTTTCCTGGTTCTGGATGTGTTCTTTATGTGTTTGGGTAGGTATTTAGGAAAATAGTTGGGTTTTTGGTAGGGTCAGTGGCCCTTGAGATAAAATGGGGTGGTGATATTAAAGGTATCATTACTGATAATAGACCACAGTTCCACTCATCTTCCTCTGAGAGAATGGTATTTGTAAAATCGGGATTTTTCACTTGTATAAAAATTTTTGCTCTACTTAAAATATGGAGAGGTCATCATAGTTAAGGAAAATCTGTCCTCAAATCTCTTTATAATCCAAGTTTATCAAGTATTAGCATCTAATCGTTATTCCTTAATTTACTTATTCATTTATTCAACATTCATTGAGTAATATGTGCAGAAGATGTTTTCATTTCCAAGCATATCTAAATATTTCTTGCTTTGCCACAGTTTAAAAAAAAAATGACTAAGTGTTAGCTATCCTCATCTCTTTTCCACTGACCCCTTCCCTCTTTCCTTCAGGCAAGCATAGATCTCTTCCTATTTACAAAACCCGCACTTGACCTTGCTTTGCTACCCTCTTGTTTCACTCCATGGTGTCTGTAACACTTTCTCCTGTGACTTCATTTCTTTCCCCTTTCTCCCCCCAATCCTAACCCAATCCTGTTCTGGCTAACTAAAGGTTTTCTGATCACCAGTAATTTCCATTTTGCCACCTTTAGTGCTCTTTTCTAAATTTTTATTTTCGCTTGCCTACTTGATCTTTTTGGAAAATCAGAATATCATAATGTCTGACACAATAAAGTTAACCAACAAATGTTAGTTGAATGTGAATTGAAGGTGTCTTTACACTGTCTTGGTTCTACTCCAGCCCAGTACCTTACACATTGTAGACACTCAGTGTACTTTGTTTTATGAATAAGTGAATGAGTGAACCTTTTTCTTCTCTGTCTTTCATGGTTCTTCCTCCTCCTTCTGACCTCAAACATGTATTTAAGAACTTGTGTATTAGTTATTGTGTTAGAGGCTTTATATTAGTTATGTCATTTATTTCTCACAACTTAGTATGGTAGTTATTTGTCATTTACTGGTGAGGAAAATGAAACTTAGAACTCTTAAATGACTTATTAGGGTCACACAACTAGCTGGTATATAGTAGAGCCATCAGTTAAACTAATTGAGATTGTTTGAGAGCGCCCAGATATTAGCTCTCTGCCCTATCTTTCCTGTCTTCTTTCTTTTATAGAGTCCATCCATTCTCCTGATTTCAGTTGGTAGTTTCATGCTAGTGAGACCCAAATCTATGCCTTTAACAATCGACATTCTATCCCATTCTCCAACTGCCTGAGCCGGGCTACCTTGCCATCGTGTTGAATTCAACCAGTTTGAAAGAGATCTCATCAGTTACCCCAAATTGTGCTCCCTTTTCCTGATTTAGTCAGTGACACTCTTGTTAGCCTAATCACACTCACACCTGAAACCATCTTTAACTTCTTTCTCTTTCCCATTTCCTTATCCTAACTCACATCAGCTGATACAGTATAATTCTCAAGAGATATACAAATACATGACTAATCCTTACATGAATCTACCACAGGTAGAAGAATTGATCTGAGAAAGGCCTTTGTTACTTCCCTTTAGTTAATAAGTTACTTTCCTCTGTCATTTTAGAAACATTCTGTGACAAAACTAATGAGAACTGTTGAAAATTTTATACTTACTTGAAACTGCTTCTCCACAATCTTACACAGTGGATAAATGGTAAATACTGTTACCTTACCAATTCTTCCTACAAATAGGGATGATTTTGTTTTTGCTGTTACTTGCTCAGAAGTCTCCAATAGATATCTCCTCAGATTCTGTTGCCTGGAACTAGGTCACATGTCTACCCCTAGGTCAGTCACTGACTATGGAATTAAAAGGTTACCCTACCTAGCTTATACCTATTAAGTCTCATTCTGTGTGTTGGAGCAGAAAATTGTTCTGTCAGCAGAATAAAGGAAGGAAAATGGCTGTTAAGTAGGCAACAAGTAGGCGCAGTCTAACAGAACATTCTTTCTTTACTTTGAATTTGTCCAATGCAAAGCATCCACATCTTGACAAGCCATCTTTCTGAAAGTAAATATTGTGATTGTCTTCTTCAAGAATGGACTGCAATATACAGCATATTTGTTATAAGAGATATCGAGGAGTTAGAAAGGTATTATCCCTGTTGTTTGTTTGTTTTTAAGAACATACTATTTATAAGGGTATCAATAGACATAGAAAACAGGAACTGCCATTTATTTTTCTTGGCAATAATAGCTAACAACTAAAAAATTTATTGTCTCATTTGATATGTGACGGTCAACCTTCTACTTGAAATATCTCGTATAATCCTTAAAACAACCTATAAGATAATGGGTATTTTCATTATTATCCCTATTTTACCCAGGAGAAAATTGAGGCTTGGAGAGGTTAAGTTACTTGACCAATACTGCAAGTCAGAGGCAGAAGCACAGTTCAAACAAAGATAATCTTTCTTGCATTTGAGTTAATGTTCTTCTTAACAAGCACATTAGATTGCTTCAGTAGTCAGCAAGAGAGATGAGAAGGTGCCAAAACCCTCCAGGCTGCACTATCATTCATTCTGAGACCTGGAGCTCTTGACCTAATTTTCCCTGTTGCCAACATTTTTTGCTCTGCCTCTTGTCACCTAGAACAGTATGTGGTCAGTAAGGTGAGGATAGTACACATCCTGATTCCTTCCGCGATCTGTGCAGAAAGTCATGCTTTGATTTATTTTCCTCACTTAGAGATGAGTGAATAGGGACAGAAAATGACAAAAGATACCTACTACAAAAATAACTGAAAGCATACAAATATTCTAAAAGAGGCATTTTGAATTTAAATTTCATTCATAAGTAATGTAATTCTGTGAAAGTCAATAGGGGATAGTTAAAAAATATGATCATAAGGGGCCGGCCCGGTGGCGCACTGGAGAGTGCGCCGCTTGGGAGCGCGGCGGTGCTCCCGCTGAGGGTTCGGATCCCATGTAGAAACCGGTTCCCGCTCACTGGCTGAGCGCGGTGTGGGCGCAACACTGAGAGTTGCGATCCTGTTGCCGGTCAGTAAAAAAGACAAAAAGAAGGAAAAAAAAAAAAATATGATCATAATATGATCGTCTCCAATCTTTCTTACTTTTGATGGGCTCATTCTTGTCATGCTTTGAACTTTGAATATTTTGACCACTACTTCAAGCTTTAATAACTACAAATTTAAGCGGAAAAAAAAATATCTTTGCTGAATCCCCATTCATGGATTCTAGCTTGGAGAGGAGTCTAGCTACAAAGTACAGGGTTGCTTATAGTGATAAAGGTCCTTAAAAATTTCAACAAACCGTTAAGCAGACTTTTATTGTCAAGTTCCCTCTGTACCAGGCACTCTGCTAATACTGAAGATCTATGGTTTTTTATTTTTGTATTTTGTTTAGCTTTTATTAATTATTTGCTTTGACGTTTTCACCTCTTTGCAGCTTTAATTTAGCCTTTTTTGATAGTGACATTTGCAGCTGCATGTGGTATTACACTACCTACCATTTATCAAGCACCAGGGAAACCCAGGCAGGTATATGTGGAGAAGGCAAAAAATGTAGAAGTAAGACATTAGTACATACTTGAAGGAGAAGTGGATTTGGTCATTTCTGACTGTATGAGGGAGGCTTAAGGGAAAAAAAAAAAAAGAGGAAGAAAAGGTCCTAAGAAAGGCAAGAGAGATTAGCAGAGAACAAGGAAATAATTAGGCCTCAGACATATGAAATTGTTGAGAAACAGAAAGAACAATAGAATTTAGGAAGAAAAGAGCACTTTGCAAAATATCCTTCAGCATATTAAGATTTTTCTCTGTGTGTTTGCTATCGTGAGATTATTTAGAAAACTTGCTCTGATTCATTTTTGCTTAGGGATGGTTTTAGGTTTGTGAGCTTTCTTCCGTATGTTAATCCTTGCCTCTTTGGTGCTCAACTCCCAGTGCTCCCACACAAACAGAGTCTCTCAGAATTATCTCTTTTGGTGGTTGATATTCAGCTCACATTTACTTTCTCAGATTTTTGGAAGTTACTACTCAGACAGATGCAAATTCAGAGCTATGCCTGCCAAAGTGCTGAGCAGAAAAGCCTTTTACACCTTCCATCTTTTGAGCTTTAGGTCCTGCTCTTTCAATCTTTGCTAAATAGTAAATGGGGAGATCGTTATTGTTCACATGAACATGAGTACATTTGCATTACTGAGGTTGTTGTTTCTAGTTCTGAAGAGATTCTTTACACTTTCCTTATCAGCAAAGGAATCGCCTTGATTTCCTTTGATGATGTTTCCCAGCTGATATTCTAGACCTAGCACAGAAGCAATTCATACCCTTGTGAATTAGCTCTGGCACAGTAATCTTGCTTTATTTGTACGTATTAAGCTTTAGTTATAGGTTAAGGGAATGGATGGAGAAAAAAGCCAAAAATACCCACTGCCCCCGCCCAAACTGAGCCTAACAGAGACTTGAAGGAATACATTAATATCGTAATTGTTTTTTCCTACATGTCAGCCACAAAGACAAACATTCAAAGTTTTAAAAAATAACGTTCAGTAATTTCAACTGAACACAAATAGAACTCTGTTAATCATTCACAAAATTGTGAGAAACCTTAAATACTTAGATCTCTAAAAAGCATCTCAAAACACATTTTGTGCCTTTTTTGATTGGCCATCACAAACTATTATTTTTTGTTGTTGTTGTTGTTTAAATGGGTACTGTATACTGAACTCAAGAGAGTTGTGAAAGGCTAAAGATTGTATGTCTTAAGGGTTTTTTATTAAATTGTGAGTTTATCTTTATGAAGGGAGGAAAAACAGTGCTGAAACAAGTGAATATTCTTCAAAGGTTTTGGAAGATTTTAATGTTTTGTGTATTTGAGGGATTCTGTTTTTGGTTTATTTTAACTTTTTTGGTATTATTATTCTTTTAACTTAATCTCATATTTTTACCTACTTAGTCTTTAAAGAACTTAGAGCCAGTATAACTTATGTATTTTAGAAGTATAGAATGGAAGCTAGCCAGTTGGCTCAGTCAGAGGATGGTGCTGATAACATCAAGGTCCAGTGTTTGATCCCTGGATTAGCCAGCAAAAAACCCCAAAGATTATAGAATGGGTTAATGACCTACTGACAGATGGCAAGATTTTAAAGGAGGAAAGAAACCTTTTTGGTTAGTAAAATTGCCTGAATTTTACTAGCAAAATTAGTGCTCCCTTTTTAATTTTAATGCTTCCATATATACTGATTAAAATTAAATTATTTGGAGTATCATGAGATAAGGAACAATGGAGTTTTATTTATTCATTTATTTATTTATTTTTAAAAGATGACCGGTAAGGGGATCTTAACCCTTGACTTGGTGTTGTCAGTACCACGCTCAGCCAGTGAGCGAACCGGCCATCCCTATGTGGGATCTGAACCCGGGGCCTTGGCGTTATCAGCACCGCACTCTCCCGAGTGAGCCACGGGCCGGCCCACAATGGAGTTTTAAATAAACATTTTTTTTTATTAAGTTTAAATAATTGATTCTTTTTTTTTTTTTTAAAGATGACCAGTAAGGGGATCTTAACCCTTGACTTGGTGTTGTCAGCACCACACTCTCCCAAGTGAGCCACAGGCCAGCCCTAAAAATTGATTCTGATTAAAGGCATTGCCTTGAAAAAAATCTGGTTTTATAAACATGAATTTATGGGGGGAAAGAGGGCAAGTTAGTAGTAATAGCCTTATAAAAAGCCTACTATCACTTTGCAGTTTTCAGCTGCCTTGCATGCTCTTTTTCTCTCCTATGAATATAAACGTACATTTTTAAATCACACAAATATAGTGACAGAGAGATTGTTAGATCATATAGTTCAAGCCCTTCGTTTTTACAGATAAAACTAAGGTACTAAGAAAACTGATTAAAATAATTTTGTTGGATAAATCCTAGATCTTAAATAGAATTTTATTTTTTTTTATTATTTTTATTTGTTTATCAATGTACAGTGTAGTTGATTTTCATGTCCCTTTACCAATTCATCTTTCCCCCCTCTCTCTCCCCTCTCCTTCCCATCAACATCATATCTGTTATCTGTTCACTTGTCTTAACAAGTTCAAGAAATTGTTGTGTCTTCTTCCCTCCCCCCCACCCCCCATTTGTTTGTATATTTATTTATTTTTAGCTCCCACAAATAAGTGAGAACATATAGTATTTCTCTTTCTGTGCCTGACTTATTTCACTTAATATAATTTTTCCTAAGTCCATCCATGTTGCTGTGAATGGTAGTATTTCATTCTTTTTTATAGCAGAGTTGTATTCCTTTGTGTAGATATACCACATTTTATTTATCCACTCATCTGATGATGGACATTTGGGCTGGTTCCAACTCTTAGCTATTATAAATAGTGCTGCAATAAACATTGGAGAACAGGTATCCCTTCGACATGATCATTTCCATTCCTCTGGGGATATTCCCAGCAGTCAGATACTTCTACCTTATAACTTAAATAGAATTTTAAATACTTGAGTGTAATAAGATAAGCACTGAATTCTGGTCTAAATATCATGGTTATAATTATACTCATTTTGATTGGTGCAGCCAGATTAGAATTGGAAAGCATTTTGAAGTACTTTATAAAGTAAGCTATTATTCATATTCTCAACTGTTTCTGTTTTCACCTATTGGATCTAGTCTTTGACTTTAACATCACATTTTTTCTGTGTTATAAAATATACTAGTATGTTCTTTGTTCATTGTTTCATGCCTTTTTACTTTACTTCAAGACTCTTGTTTTTGTTCCTAATGTCCATCTGGGATAGGGGGGCTGTTACTATATGGTAAAATTATTTCTAGATCTCTGTAGAAGTTAACTTCCAAGAATAATACATTGTACTTGTAATAACAAAATTTACTATTCTCAGTAATTCAGTTCAACAGATTTTCTTTTCTAGACTGTATTCAACTAATAATCATGCATAGTCATGATCAACATACACACATACATACAAGTGTTCTTCAGAAAGTTTTTGAAAAAATAGAATTTAAAAGTAATAGGAATATTTCAGTGAACTTTTTGAATTATCCTTGTGCATACATACATATGTAATAATATCATTGTGTGCTATCATGCAGATATAAGGAGGAACACATGGAAGAAACATACGAGCTTGGATAATGAGAAATATGAAATGCAAATGGCTTTCTTTCTAATAAATATGAAAGTTAGGAAAGCAGTAGTTTCTGGGATGTTGATTATGGGCTGTGGCACAGGACTGGGTAAGAACAACAAAGCACATATGCCTGAATATAAGGCAATTACAAGTACAGGGTTATCTTCCACTTTTCATAATGAGAAGGTTATTTTTTATAAAGTTTATTAGTCACGTTGAATATATTAACTTTGAAGAATGTAAATTAAAAAATTAGATATCTATTTGAATATTTAATGGATTGATTTACATATAAGTTTACAGTAACATTAATTTAGAAACATTGTATTTTTCATTCTCATTTCATTAGACAATTTTATTTTTTCTATGTGTATCTTCAACATTAGTATCTTTGTCTTTATGATTGTTACATTTTTTTCCCAGAGCATATCATCTTCACTTCTGTCCAGCACTTTTTGAACCTGCATATGAATGAGTCACAGGAACTTTTTCACCAAAACACAAGAATCTATTCCCATAATATTAGGACAGGTGTCGGGGGTTTTTTCTGCATATTGAGTGTGTATGTGTGATGTTGACAATGTAACACTATTTTGCTCTTGGTGATTTTTTAAAACCTTGTTTACAACTTCATCTTGTGCCTTGTCGTTCAAAGTGTAGGCTGTGGACCAGCAGCAAGGGCATTGCCTTGGGAGCTTTTAGAAATGGAGGATCTGTGGCCCCAGACCTGCTGAAACTAAGAATCTGCATTTTAACAGGATACCCAAGTGATGTATGCACATTATAGTCTGAGGACTACTGATCTGGTACTTAAAATTTGGAAGTTATATGCTCAAGAATAATTACTAAATCTCCCTTTTGTTTTTAATGACATCTGTAAGCATTCAAAAGTAGAATTAATTGGGTCATTTCAGACTAATATGTCTTCCCCAATTAGTAATTTGTCGTCCAAAAGAAACTGTGAGAGAACCTTGGAAGTTGAGACACTTTGTAAGAGCTAAAAGAGGGAGTGATTTCCTGCTTTCTGAGAAATCGTTTGGGTTAAAATAAAAAGCACCTCAGCTAATTACAATATACTCATACTGTGTACTTGAAAATTGCTGAGAGTAGATTTTAAGTGTTCTCGCCATGAAAAAAATAAGTATGTGGGGTAATGAATATGTTAAATAGCTTGATTTAGCCGCACTACAATGTATACGTATATGAAAACATCATGTTGTACACTGTAAATACATATAATTTTTATTTTCAATTAAAAAATTGTTAAAAACACACACAAAAATAAAAAGCGCCTTGTATTTGGGCATATAACCAGGTGTTACCAACTATGTCATCCACGTTCCTAAATATTTTATTTTTGTTATTTATACTGTAAACAGTATGCTTTATCTGAATAGACCCTAGTTCTTTTGGATTCTTAGTAGGATTTTGCAGATTAACTTTTACCATGTGATTGATTCTAATACAAGAACATAATTCAAGTATCTCCTTTTATTCTTTTAACAAATATCTGTGAGTGCCTATTGTGTATGATGGAGTATAGCAGTGACTAGGACAGACAAGAGAGAAACAATAAAAGTATAAGCAAACACATAAATAAACTAATTTCAGATAAGTTCAAGCACTATGATAAAAACAGAGTGGTGATAGTCACTGAGGGGGCCTCTCTTAGGTGGTGACATTTGAACAGAGATCTGAAAGTCAAGAAGGAGCCAGCCCTGTGAAGCTCTGAGGACTGAAAAGAAAGCCAGTGTGGCTGAAGTGTGGTAAGAAGGAGCAGAGAATGAGACGGAATGCAGTCAGGAAATTAAGGAAGAGCCGGGTTACATAAAAGTTAACATTATGACATTTCATTAATAGTCTTCAAAGTATGACATCTCTATTTAGCTAGTAACTGGTATCTGAGGTTTCAAAACCTCTTTCTTTAATCCCTTCGCCTTCCATTCTAGTTCACAGGGCACCTTTTTTATCTTGATCTCTTCTGATATGACAGAGGTCAATATCAATCCTTTTATTAATCAGGAAAAAGAAGAAATCTT
This sequence comes from Galeopterus variegatus, assembly GCF_000696425.1. Lineage (NCBI taxonomy): Eukaryota > Metazoa > Chordata > Mammalia > Dermoptera > Cynocephalidae > Galeopterus > Galeopterus variegatus. Next base: position 172,284 of record NW_007728248.1, on the reverse strand, counting down.
TCAAAGGGTAGCAAATTCAGGACCAGAAAGATAGGGTAAACGTGTAAATCTTCAGGGTATAAGCATACAAATAGTAGAAACTGTGGCAAAGGAAAGAGTGTATGTCCTGCCTAAAGGCCATCAAGTCAGATACAGTCCTCCTTCAGTGTCCAAGGGGGGATTGGTCCCAGGTCCCTCAGCAGATACCAAAATCCGAGGATGCCTAGTTGCCTTATTTAAAATGGCACAGTATTTGCATATAACCTATACACAATTCTCCTGTATACTTCAAATCATCTCTAGATTACTTATAATACCCACCTAATATAATGCAAATGCTACGTAAATAGTTCTTATACTGTATTTTTTATTTGTATTATTTTTGTTGTTATTGTTTTAATATTTTTTATCTGAGAATGGCTGAATCTGCAAATACGGAACCTGCAAGTATGATGGCCAACCTTAGTTGTTATCTGTTTGTTTTCTAAAACACTATACTAGCCAAACAGATCAGTGCTTTATTTGTTGGTCAGTTTTGCCTCCTGTGTTATAATTGTTTAAAATCCATATTTATATATAATGACTCGGTTCTGCCTATCTATATTAAGTTCATTACAGCTACTCAGTAGCTAGATGTAGTAAGCCAAATGTGGTTAGAAATGTTGATTCTTTTTAAATCTTTAGCTATAAATACTTGGGCTTCTGTAAAAGTTTTAAATGAATATATAACAAGTAAATGTTATATACCTTCACTGTGAAGACAGTAAATATACCACCCATTCTATAGGAAAATAAACTGAGGTACAAAGGTTAAATGGATGGCCTAAGATGTTACATTGTCGAAGTCAAAATTAAACTACTTTTTAATTAAAGAGAGGTGACTGCCAGTCCCCCTGTCCCATTCCTTTTTTTCCCCCAAATTTGTGGACATTCTAGAAGAATTCAAAAAATTTCATATACCTTTTAAACTGGACTGATGAAATTTTAAACTTTTGCCAGGTTTGTTTTTATCGTTTTTTTCTCTTCCCCATCCCCTGCATCTATCTCAACTCATATACACATATATGCATACATGCATACACACACACACACATATGATCTTGTCATCTGTCAGTTTATCATACTAGGGTGTTCTAGGGGATTTGAATTAATTGGAACATATGAAGATTATGTATTAGCTGCTGCCTACTCTAACTATATCATGCTTATTCCTCCCATTTTTATACTAGAACAGTGATTCCTACTGCCTAGGAGGTGCAGTACTTCAGAATGGGTTGTAGGATATTTTGAAGTTTTAAATCATTTAAAGGACATGAAATTATGTTTATCAAAAATATTGGAAACAATTTTTTAAAAGATTGACAAATAAGACTAGAAACTAGAAGACTGGACAGATTTGTTCACATTGTTGGCAATTTTTATATATCATAGAAAGGGTTTTATTCCTACATTATTGAAATAAGTTCAAAAAATATTTATTGAGAATCTATTTTAGTCAAGACCCTTGTGTTAAGGAAAATAAGACCAAAAGATCATTCCTGCCTTCAAGAAGTTTATAATTGGGGGGGAAAAAAAAGAAAACATGTACATTTTTAACTACTACACAAAATAAAATGTGGTTAATTTCATTTTGAAAGTTATAAATAGAGGAAAGAGAAGGTAGCTAACATATAATGAGAATACTGACCAAGGGTCAGACACGTGTTTTCCTGTCTAATCATCAGGACAACTCTGTAAAACATATTTTTAATCTTCATCATCAGATAAGGAAACTGAAGTCCCTTTAAGGGACTAAGTAATTTGCTGAAAGTTAAAAAGCAAGTAAGTTACCATAGATAACCCTCCATACTCCCATCTAAAGCTAATTCCTTTATTGGGACAAGGGATCCCACCCTCTCTGGTCCACTCAGGAACATCACTTCAGCAATTTCCCCTGCTCTCCACCAATTTTTCCTTTCCTGTATCATTCCTATCAGCCTACAAACATGTTCTTATTTCTCCCATCTTAAAAACAAACAAACAAAAACCTTCTTTTAGCTCCTCTTTCTCTCCCAGCTACCTTTCCATTTCTTTGCTCCCCTTTATAGGTAAACTCCTCAAAAATGTTGTCTGCACTTGCTGCATCTACTTCCATTTCTCCCAGTCACTCCTTAATCTATCCAAGAAAGCTTATGTCCCTACCACTCCATCAAATTTGCTCTTGTTAAGGTCATCAATGACCTCCATGTTGCTAAATCTAGTGGTCAATTTTTATCTCTTATTTGACCTATCAGCAGCATTTGACACACACCTGCCTCCTTGAGACTTTACACTTGAATTTTAGGATACCACAGTCTCTTCATTCTCCTTTTGTCTTACTGGATGTTCCTTCTTAGTCTCATTTGGTTCTCCCCAACCTCTTAAAGTTGGAATGTCCCAGAGCTTGGACCTTGGTCCTCTTCTCTTCTCAATTGATCTCATGTCCTTGGTGATCTTATCTAGTACCATGGCTTTGATAACATTATCAATATGCTGACAATTCCCAAATTTATATCTCTAGTCCGTACCTCACTTCTGAACTCCAGATTTATATCCAGCATATGGCTTGATAGCTTTACTGGGATAATCAGTATATCAAAAGCGTAATTCCTGATCTTCTCTTCCCAGCCTTTTTTCCTCCTGGATCATTCTCCATCTCAGTTGATGTCAGCTCCATTTCTTCAGTCACTCTGACCAAAAACCTTGGAATCATCCTCAATTATTCTTTTTCTCTCATACTCTAACTCCATTCCATCAGCAAACCCAGCAGTGTGGATGAATTTCAAAATCATAATATTCAGTGACAAAAAAAAAGATACAAAACAGGTATATACAGTGTGTACTGTATAATTGCATTCATATGAAGTTCTAGGAAATGTAAACTAATCTGTAGTGACAGAGAGATCAGTGTTTACTTGGGGGTTAGGGTTGGAAGTTGAGACTCACTGGCTGCAAAGGAGCAAAAAGAAATTTTTGATGGGATAGAAATGTTCCTTTGATTGTAGTGATGGTTTCATGAGTATACACATTTGATAAAACTCATTTGATTGTACATTTCATATGGGTACAGTTTATTATGTAAATTATACCTCAGTAAAATTGATACATGCACACATATGTATACACATACATAAAGTCAGTGCACCTCTACTGCTCTCTCCTTGGTTCAAGCCACCATCATATCTCACCTGGGTTATTATAACAGACCTATTATAACTCTTTGCTTTGGTTTACTCTCAACATAGCAGAGTGATCCTTTAAAATATGGGTCAGATTGTGATACTTCTCTCCTCAAAATCCTGCAGTGGCTCCCTTTCTCAGAGTAAGAACTGGAACCTTTATAGTAGGATTCTGTAAGGCCCTGTATGACCTGCCCCCTCCCTTTTCTGCTCTGTCTCCCCTGCTTATCCCTTTGCTCACTCTTATCTAGCCACAGGGTTCTCCTTCACAGTCCTCCCTTAGGGCCTTTGCACTAGCTGTTTCCTGCACCTAAAAAACTCTTCTCTCAGTTATTGATACCTCCTGTACCTCCTTCCAAATTTGAGATGGGCCCGATTTTACCTTCTCAATGAGCTCTATCCTGATCACCCTGTTTAAAATGCGACTTGACTCCACACCCCTGGCATTCCTGATCTACATTGTGCTGTTTTTTCTTTTTCCAAAGCACTCATCATTCTTTTAATTCTACTAATTTACTTTATCATGTTTATTGTTAATTTGTCATTTCTCTCCACCAAAATTTAAGCTCCACAAGGATAGGGAGCTTTGGTTTGTTTCTCCAAGTGCTTAGAAGGGCACATAGTAGGCCATAAATAAACATTTATTGAGTGAATTATGGGTTATGTTGAAACTGCAATTCAAGTCACCCTGTCTAAATCCATATTTTAAAAATTAGACTGTGCTGCTACAAGAGCAAAAGAGAAGAATCACTTCAGTATGAAGGAAAAGATGAAGGAGCCTATTTTCAATTTGGGAAACAAATACCTTCGCAGTAAACTATTAATATGTTAGGTAAAGATGAGATATGTTACAATAAGAATATAAGTAAAGTGTCATGGTAACTGAATTCTAACTTCAGAGGCAGGGAAAAGAGGTAGAATTTAACTAGGTGCTCAAGGAATAGGATTTTGATTTCTAAAGAAGAAGAGAAAAAATAGTCCAAGCTAAGTAAAAGATACAAGCAGTATCCAGAGACAGTGACCATAGCCAGCACATTCGAGGAATAACTAGGAAGCTGGTAAACTTGAACTGGAACCATATCTTGCAGACTTGAGTACCTTGCTATGGAATTTGGATGTCTCCACCAAAGATTTTTGCATAACAAAGTGATACTGTTAGATCCTTCTCTGTTAGGAAAATGATATTTTGGGCCATGTGTAGGAGAGATTGAAGCCAGAAGATTTAGGAGGTGATTGAATTTACTATAGGTATCATTATTTGCTTATGTGGTTCATCTCTCCTTCTACATTATAGCACCTTAAGGATAAAGCTTTTCTATGTATTGCTGGATAATAATGATGTTCAATTTCTTTTATACTTTCTCTAACTTCTCACAGTTAATTTAAGAACTTGGAGACATCCCAAGTTAGTTCTTAAAGGACTTTACTTTTTTTTTAGTAGCTGGCCAGTACAGGGATCCAAACCGTCGACCTTGTTACAAGGCTATGCTCCAACAACATGAGCTAACCGGCCAGCCCCAGGACTGTTTACTTTTTAAAAGCAATTTAATATTGATTTTCAGTGTTGACTTGTATATTAGTTGGAATAGATATAGTCTCATATACTTTTTGAAAAGTCAATTTCTGCAGTTTTTGTGAGAGATAATTGCTGAAGCAGTGTAAGGCAACTTTCAACAGGAGAAAACTGCTCTAACATGTATTCTGTCAGCATATACGGATGCTTGCCCTATCTGCCAGTGGAAAAGCAAAATTAAAAGTGACTAAGAACACTGAATTGTCCTTTCAACATTAGAAATTAGGCAAGAGTTTCAAGTTGTAAATGCAAAGTTTCTAGGGTAGAAAGGCATCTCCTGAAGTCCCAGTACAGGATTACCTCAGAAGATTTAGAATACTTAGACTTCCCTTGTCTTGAATTTGGACAGCACTCTTCACTGAACAGAAATTCTCACTGATGGCATTGGCTTTTTTTTAAAGCACAAAGTGAAAAGAAAGTTTTAGATAGAGGGTTTTAACCTTCTGGTTTGGCCTAGGGCAAAACAAATCAAAATGATTAAGCAGTTAGTATTCCAGAATCCTGTAGGCTAGATGGAATCCTTTATAATTTATCAAGTTATTAATTTCTGAAATCTTTCATATAGTGATTTAACTGAAAACTATACCGTAGTAGTTAAAAGACTAGCCTTGAGGTTAGGCAGCTTAGATTTGAATCCTGGCTCTACCATACACTAGCTCTGTGAAGTTGGGCCTCAGATTTTTATCTATAAAATGAGATCAGTAATAGTAACTCTTTCATAATGTCATGTTAAGGATTAAATGGGGTAATGTACAGTGCCTGGCACAGAATGATCATTCAGTAAATGTTAGTGTGGTGATGATGATGTTGATTACATTAAATTAGGCACAACTGAGAAAAGTAACTCAACTTCTTTCCGTCTTCAGTGCCTGTAATAGTCTAAGATAAATGGCTGTGGATTTTCTCTTTCTTCTTATATTTGTTCCAGGATTAGTTCACTTACTAAAGGCAACAACGAGTGAATGTTCAAAAAAAATCCTAATAAAAGACTGAATGAAGTCCTAAAAATCAATATAAGTGATATTTTGGATTTGCTGACTGAAGGAAGTCCTAAGTAATGGATTCTTAATTACCTGATGACAAGATATCATCCATTATGACTGTCCACATGGAAAAAGTATTGTATAGCACGTTTAATTTTTTGTTTAATATGTAGTATAGATTTTATTTTACTTTTTAAAAATTAATACATGTAGACTCCGACTCTAAAGAGGTTTATAGATGCTTAAGTGGGATAATCTCAAATGCCAGTTTCTTAAGGCATCTATTAAAATAGCTTACTTGTTCTTGAACAAGTCAGTTGAAAGTGCTGGTAATTCTGAAATTATTGACATTTGGGTATCATGTAGTTCAAGAAAATAGTAAATTTCCAAAATAAAGGTCAGTATCATTTTAAGTAAAGCAACCTGTGAAAACAGTGATTCAAAAAAGCACAGGAAGGAATGATGGTTCCTTGCTTTACAAAAATATTTACCATAATTTCTTAAGATGGTAAACACTCTAATACATTTAATATATGAATTAGTATAGTTCAACAGCATTTTTTGGCCACAAAGCAATGTATCAGCCAGTCTGTTAGGAAGGGGTGATATAAGTATGATCCCTGCCCTCTAGCATCCTATGGTCCTAATGGGGAGGTATTTACTTAAGACAACACAGATCTTGTATGGTAAATACTGTGTATAAAATAAACGTTTATAGCACTGTTCTTCAGGAACACAAAGGAAAAAAAAAAACCTACCCTAGCTTAGGAGACATTCAGAAAGTTTCTTTGAAGAGGTACTATCTAAGCATATTCTTGGACAGAGTCTAGTTAGCCAGTAAATTGGAGAACTTTCTTGCCAACAGGTGCTTCTTGATATCCAGGGAAGTAGGTTGAGAGAACTGGGCATACAGTGTGAGGCCCCAGAGTTACGAGGACAGATGAAAGAGTAGACAAGGAACAGATCACAGAGGATTTCATCTGCTGTCCACAGGGAGCTTGGATTTTGTATCCTGTACATGCTGGAGATTAAAGGGTTTTAAGCTGGAGAGTGGCATGGTCAGATTTTACTTTTAGTTTGATAATGCTCCCAGTAGTATAGAGGATAGATTCCATTCATAAACAGCTCTAAAGAATATTTAAAATCAGATAGTATATAGAGGACTGATAGGGTTCATTCTATTGCTAAATTTTTAGTAAATCACTCAAGTATAAAGAAATTGCTTTAAATACCTGAACATGAAAGTATTTGTAATCACTTACATCTTGAGGAACTTATACTATTTTTTTTTGGCAACTGGACAAGGAACTTATATATTTTAGGTTCATATTCAGAGGCAGTATTGTTGAAAGGTCAAAGAAACTTCAGAGTCTTTGGAAACAGATTTCAGGTCAAGATTTCACACTTAATCAAGTATGTGTACTGTATCTTATTTGTGGGTTGTTTTTTTTTAAGTTATTGGATGGAGACTAAAAAAATTGTAAACTTTTCCCTCTATTTCAAAGAATATTTTTACCCAATTCTTTGAGTTTTCAAGGAAATTATGAAAGGAAAAGGATTGTCAAAAGATCAGTTTTTCTAATTACCTGAAGAAGAATGTGTTTTGACTACTAAATTAGTAACCATTTGAAAATTGTCCAAATAGTTCTTATGCATGTTGTCTTAGTCTGCTTAGGCTACTATAACAAACTACCACAGACTGGGGGGCTTACAATAGAAATTTATTTTCTCATAACTCTAGAGGCTGAGAAGTCCAAGATTAAGGTGCTAGTTGATTTGGTTTCTGGTGAGGGCTGTCTTCCACCTTCTTACTACATGCTCACATGGCCTTTCCTTGTTATCTCTCTTCCTCCTCTTATAAGGCCACCAATCCTACCAGATTAGGACTTGTTTTAGTCCATTTTGTGTTGCTATAACAGAATACCTGAGACTGGGTAATTTATAAAGAAGAGAGGTTTATTTGCCTTACGATTTTGGGACAGCTGCATCTGGCATGGGCCTCAGGCTGCTTCTACTCATGGCGGAAAGTGGCAGGCAGCCAGCGGATACAAGCAGATCACATGGCAGAGGAAGCAAGAGAGAGAGAGAAGGTGCCAGGGTCTTTTTAAGCAATGAGCTCTCGCAGAAACTAATAGAGTGAGAACTCACTCATTAATCCCCCTCCCCGCCCCAGGGAGAGCATTAATCCATTCATGAGGGATCCTCCCCCATTACTCAGTCACTGCCACATTGGAGATCAAATTTCCACATGAGTTTTGGAGGGGACAACACATCCAAACTCCATCAGGACTCTACATTTATGACCTCATTTAACCTTTATTACCTCCTAAAGGACCTGTCTTCAAATACAGTCACACTGAGAGTTTCAACATGTAAATGGGGTAGGGGGATAGAGGAGGATTGAGTTCATAGCAGAGGCCAAGTAGACCTTTTTCCAAGGAAGTAAATATAAATTTTAAGTATATACAATTTAATTTTAAAGTTTTTGAATTCCTGAATCTGATTATGCTTCAGGAAAAGTTTTCAGAGTGACAAAGTGAAAAAACAAAGAGAGAAATAGTTCCAAACTGAAAAAAAGGACTTGTTAATAGCTGTGACATTTCAGAAAAATTGCATGCTAGATAATCCTTCATTAGCTATAAGAAGGTTTATTTTCAAAGCTTTTATTTCTGCATGTTCTATTCTCTCCAGTGCCTGGCATTGTAATCCTGTAGAAAGGAGTCAAAATTGTAAATACAGAGCTCTCATAGTGTCTTCATGTATCTGGTGATCAGTGGCAGGTAAAATTTGCAGAGGCTAAATCTGTTTACATCTTTGGTTTTTCTTTTATTTGGCTGTGGAACAATTAAAGTGAAGATTGCCAGGAGTTTTAGTTACAAATTGAACTCAGTGCTTGCGTTTGTGTGTGTGTGTGTGTGTGTGTGTGTGTGTGTGTGTGTGTGTGTGTGTGTGTGAGAGAGAGAGAGAGAGAGAGAGAGAGAGAGAGAGAGACTGAATAAAAGATTTTTAAACTGAGCAACATGCCAAAATCATAGACTTCTAGAGTTAAAATGGAACTTAGAAATTGTCTCGACGAGCCCCAAGACCAGAAAATTGAGGCTTGGAGAAATTAAATAACTTGATCAATACCACAGAGGGCTGCTTTGGGACTAGGATCTAAGACTTCTGTCTTCCAGTTCAGAGTTCTTTCTACTATACGGTGATGTTACCCAACTGTCAAGTATTCTTTGATCAGGAGTTCAACCTAAGCTATGACACCGCAAGTGTGAAGTCATTACTATTAAATTACTTAAAAGCAACTTACCCTCCTTGAGCCCCTCTTAAATCCATTCCAAATCCAAGATTCTGGTTATAATAAAAATGTATAAAAACTATAAAATGTATAGATTATCAATTAAAAGGTTTGTTCATTTTATTACTGTACTTTACAGGTTTTCTTTTTTTTTAATACATTTTCAAAGACAGAAAGTTGGGGGATTTTTGTTTGTTTTTCTTTTGTTTTTTACAATGACATGAAGCAAAAGCCAAAGTAATCCTTAAAAATGTATAATAATCTAAATTTTATTAATGGTAGTATTCTTTTCACTATTCATTTCAATTTGATGGACTTAAGGAAGTCATTTTAACCTTTTGATTATATATTAAATGGGATGAATGTCTAAACAGAAGTACAATATTGTACTTAGCGTTTATCTAGCATTCACTAAGAATTCAACTTTGGGCTACTCCTCCAAGGTTTTGTTCTTAGCCTTCTCTTCTCTCTGCAGTCTTTGCCTGAGTTACCATAGCTCCTTCTTGAGTTTCTTATCCACCTTACACAAAGGATTCCCAGATTTCATCTAGCTCCAACATTTCCCCTGAACTCTTACCTCCATTTCTTTCTCCTTACTGTTTATCTCTACCTGGATGTCCATCTAGCACTTTAAAGTCAATTTGGCTAGAAAACACTCATCATCTTTCTTTTATTAAATTTGTTTCTCCTACTGAATTCTCTGTTTTTGTTCATAGAACAAACATCTTCCCTGTCACATGTTCTTAGAGTTTCATCTCAGAGCTAAGTTTGATTCCCATCTCTTTTCTGGGCTATACAGCCAATCAGCTGCTTACTCTTCACTGTGCTACTACCCTGTTTCTCTTGCATCCAGATTCACGGAACCACAATGTGGTATCTGCCTTCTGCTTTCAATTTTATTGCCAACGTTCTAGAATAAGACTTTCATTCTTTCTTGTTTGGTAGCCCTAACCTGACCTCTGCTCCAGTCTCCTATTCCAGCTCAATCTTTAAAAAATATTTTTAATTTACTTTTTTCATTATAAAAGTGATAAATATTCAATGGAGAAAATAGAAAGATAAAAAGAAAACAGAAAATACCTGTATTCCCAATACTCAAAGATAATACAAATTAACATTTTGGTCTATATTCTTCCAATTCTTTTTCTATAATGTTTATGTAATATTTTTAAACAAAATATCTCCAGTCCAGTCTATATTACTGCCAGACAACTACAGTATTATTCTTGAAGCCTGATTCTAATTTAAAATGCTTTTGTCATTTGTAGAAAAAAGCTTAAAATCCTTTGCATGGTACTCAAACTCCTTTACAGTCTAGATCCAGTAGACTATTTCAGCTTTGTTTACAGTGAATCCCTTCCCAAATCTGTAGAACAACCATGCAAGTAATGTGCTGTTTCCTAACATGCTGCAACCTCCAATCCTTTGCACAAACCATTTTCTATAAAAATTCTACCTGTTCTTTACAGAGCAATGTAAATGCCATCTCTTCCATGAAGCCACCAGTCACTTACCCATTCCCATTCTCCTCTCCTTAAAGTGTGAGAAGTTCTCTTTCTCTATTTTGAATTTCCATAGTACTTGTAACACTCACTGGTTCTAGATAATGGGTTTCTGGTGAATTTATATTTCTGTTATATATTTTTCAACACTTAGCATGAGGTCTTAAGCATGGCAAGTAGCCAATAAATGTTGAATGAATGAACAGTTGAGCACTGTTTCATGGTCACTATACCTCTTACTAAACTCACAAGAAGAATAATATTTTATAGATATGAGGGTACTTCAAAAAGTTCCTGGAAGGATTTGTTTATCAATTTTATTTTTCCACGAATTTTTTGAAGTGCCCCCATAGAGAAGAAGCTTGATTAAGACAATGACTAGAAACTGGAACAAATGCTCTAAATTCAAGTTTGTCACTTATCCTCTGAGCTGTGCTGCAGCTCTTGATCATTAACGAGTAGATATTTGTAGTGTAATGAGTAGATATTTGCTGATCACTTGAACACTATCCTATATTGGATAGGTGGGAGGCAGTGTTCTTCCTTTTGCTGTCATTGCGGAAGAAGTACAGGTAGATATTGTCTGTCAGTTGCCTGGCAGCTGGCATGTGGTCATGTCACTTTGGTCAGTCAAATGTTTCCACCTAGGACTTTGAATTTAGAGAGCTCAGGGTACAGCAGAGACCATTGTGTCCGTTGTGAAGGTAAGAGTCTACAGAGCAGAATCGTGTGACAATGGCATCAGCGGCATCCTAAGCAGACAATTTTTGTGACATGATCTTGATTGTGCCTCCCTAGGGTCTGTCCATTTTCTGAGCTTCTTGGTCCGTTCTGTGAAATATCTTGTAAATAAATTTATTTTCTGCCTAAGTCAGCTAGAGTTGGTTTCTATTGTTTGCAACCCAAACTAGAGTGGAGCAGCATCATACATAGATTTCAACTAATTCCTGCAACGTAAGATGAAATTCTATAGTAACAGGACTACCAATGCCAAAAGGCACAGGAATGATAGTTGTTCAGTGCAACCACATTGGGAAATGACAAGTTACTCTATAACTTTTCAAATAACAGTCATCAATATGATCAAGTAAGATTAGGTTCGCATGTAGCAAACCTTTTTTCTGCACTTACTACATACTTGACATATATTATATCATTTAATCCTCACAACAATCTATTAATTTCTATTAAGAGAGATTGTAGAGTCTTGATAGAAAAGAGAATGAAGTAAACTCTGCAGATAGGAAGAAACTTTTTAGAATTCCTGATCCATTTATACTAGTTATCTTGAAAAGAGAATGGTTTGAATGCCCAGGTTTCTGTAGATCAAGGAATATGTTAGAAAACATTCTGTTTTTGTTTTTACTGACCTCAAACTGAAATTTAGCATTTTCTATCATTACAAATGTTAGCGACAAGACAAAGAAGTATTAGCAATATCTGTGACTTTGTCACCAATAGAAATCATGGATATTTTATATCACATTGCAGTTGTTACAAATATTTCAAAATATTGCTTATGTTCATCACTTTTTTAAAAATTATTGTAGTTATTAGACTCCCTACTAGCTCTCATTACTAAATGCATTAATAAAGAAGCACATGTATTACTATAATACAAATTTGCTTTTTAATATTTTGATAACTTTATTTCAGTATAATTGGTTTCCTTTGTAATTCTAAATGACTAATTTTTTTTTTTCGTTTAAAACATTATTTGGAGATGTCTGTAGGCTTCACCAGACTGCCAAAGAGGTCAATGTCACAAAAAGGTTAAGAATCCCTTTTATAAATAGACCTTTCTTTTCTTTCTTTAGACTAGCTCAGTGGTTCTCAAACTTGACTGTGCATCAGAATTACTTTAAAGAGTTTTGTAAACAAAACCATATATACTAAGATTTTCAAGGGTAATTTGAACTGTATGCAGTTTTAACCTTAAGTGTCAAACTTCGTACCCAACCACCTGGGATAAGATATGACTGTATGCTCTAGTGTTCAAAGACATGAAAATAGGTCTACAAGTTCTCTATGAGTTTTTTTAAATATTATGTTTTCATTTTGATGATTAGCATTTAAAAAATAACATGTGGTGGATCATTTCAATGATCACCTTATTACCAAAGAGTTCTATGGGTTGCTGTGATTTCAGGGCCTGAATTTGTGTTAATCATAATGCCAAGTGGTACCACTCTAATTGTCTTGGACTAATGAGAACAGAATAGAAGTGGAAGTGGAATTAAGGCATAAATGTTGAACTCTCACCTTGAAAAGACCGATAATGTCAAGCCAGCCTATACAGTTTCCAGGAACACAGGTAAAGTGGTGGGAAAATTAAGCCATTATATGCGAGTAAGCATGCCACACCGAAAAACTCAAAACGTGGTAGATAGGGCCATGTTTGTTTTGGGAGTTATTGTATCAACAAAATGGTAACATCTGTTATATTAAATCAGTGGTGTTAACTTTGATTTGGGGAAAGGTTGTGAATTTCTTTTACACCTATAAGTACGAAGGTACTTCAAAAAGTTCATAGATTTGTATTATCTTTTAGTTCTATTTTTCATCAAACTTCTTGAAGTACCCTCCTATAAGATGTTTATTACAGTTTTATAAATGGGCAATTTCATCTTTCAGTAGGTTAGGCCACAAGGTCTGGAGTCCTCTTTGACTCTTCTTTGTTTTTCATATTTCAATCAAAGCAGCAAAACCCATTGGCTTTTCTTCTCAGTTATTTCAAAGTTCAACCACTTCTCACTACCTCCACTATCGTTGCCATCTTGGTACTGGCTACCATCATTTCTTGCCTTGACTTTTGCAATGGCTTCTTTCAAGTCTTCCTGTTTTTAACCTTGCTCCCATACAGTCTGTTTTCCACAGAGTAGTCAGAGTGATCCATTTAAATTCATAAATCACTTCCCTCCCAAAAATGCTTCAGTGTTTTTTTATCTCATTTATAATAAAATCCAAGGGTTTTTTTAGTATCAGCAGATTATAATCATATATTTATGTGGTACAAAGTGATATTATGATATATGTATACAATATGGAATGATTGCATCAAGCAAATTAACATGTCCATCATTTCAAATATTTATCATTTATTCTTCCTGTCTAACTGAAACTTGGTATCGTCCAACCAACACTTCCCTAATCCCCTCACCCCCGCCAGCCTCTGGTAACCACTATTCTACTCTCTGCTTCTATGAGCCCATTGTTTTAGATTCCACATACTATATAAGTGAGAACATGCAGTATTTGTCTTTCTGTGCATGGGTTTAAAATCCCAAGTCTTAATGGTGTTATATAAGGCCCTATCTCCTCTCCTACCACAAGCTCATTGCTCACTCTGTTATACCCTTACTAGCCTTTGACTTTTCCTGGAATATACCAAACGATCTTGCTATTCCCTCCACCTGGACCACTCTTCCTTGCCAGGGCTTTCTCCCTCACTTCCTTCAGGCTTCAGGTCTCTGCTCAACTGTAACCTTATCAGAGAGATCACTGACTGTGTTTTACTTAATTTTTTCTTCTTAGTGTGTATTAGTACCTGATATATTAATATTTACATGTCTCTCTCTCTCCACTAGAATATAAGCTCTATGAGAGTAGGGAAGGATCTAAAGCATTGTTCAGTACTAGACACATATTAGGTACTTAATAAATACTTGCTGAATGAATGAATACATGAATAAATGAGTGAAGTAAATGACTAAAAGTAATTTAAGAAAATGTTAAGGATCTGTGAGAATTTTTTTAATGAGGTGTATGAACAAATATTAATCAAGTTTGAGAAACATTGTCTAAAGTAAATTATCATTGTATTTTACTATTATTTAAACTCTTTATATTATATATTCAATACATGTGATTAAGTTATATTACAAGATGAAGACTTCAAAAGTCCAGTCAAATCTATTAGAATAATTTGGAATTTATGTAGACATATCAGCACCATTTTAAGACCCATTTAAAGTACCAGTTTTTCTGAAATAGATGCCTAATTGATTTCAAGTTGCTGGTATTATATCAAAGTATTGGACAGAACAAAGATATCAGTGTTAAATTTAAGAGATCCGAACGAGCCTTTCCTTTGTCATCTCTCAACCTAAACATCTTTTTTTAAGGGAGGAAGAAAATAGTACTCTGTAAAAAACCAAAATAATTTCTATTTTTACTTTTTAGCACACATAAAGTCTTAAAGAGTGACTGGAAGAATCTTCATATGATTTATGTCAATTGGCCCAGTAGTAGTCTAAAGTTTATCATTATTATGATAATCAATAAACCCAGACACTTCTGTATTATTTGCTAAGTAGATATTAAGTGATTGGTAAGGTCCCTTACCAGCTCTCAAATGCTATGATACATGATCACAATGGGCTATATGATCATAGCAGCATAAAAAGCAACTATCATCTCATTTCATTTTCAAAGTGAAAGTGCCATAAAAACAGTTTTCTTACCCCAGAATAACAGTTAAATATTGGTGGCAGACAAGATCAGCAACTAACAGAGTTTTCTGTTTCTTTCTTTAAAGATAGTTCTTTTCAAGTCTGGATGGGCAGTTATGTGGTAGGAATGGGATGGAGGAACCCACACCGGATTAGTCTGACTATGTGATTTTGAAAGAGTCATATTAGCTATTTGTACTTCATTTTTCATTGCTGTAAAATTTTACCTGATGCAGTCTACCCTCTGGGAGCAAGATAATGAAATAATAGGAATTTACAGAGGCCACTTGCTGTGAAGCATAAGTTTCAGGGATCCTTATTTGCAAGTCCCTTCTAAGGCTCTATACCTATTTTGTGTGGGAATTTTGTGCTCTTTTTCTTACAGAGGTCCCCAATTTTGTTTACTCTTCAGTCCTCATAAGAACTGAATCCACCACTATATACTTAAGTGTTTTCAGACCCTTGGGAGAAATAATGACACAGAAGATTAATCTTAAATTAGAGTTTTCTTAGTTACCTTCCAAAATATAGCAATTAGGAAAACTTTCTGGTGTTTTGAAGTTTGACTTAGGCAGTGTGATGTGGGAAAAAGTTTTCTGGAGGAATATTAATTTGGGGTAACACTGCTACATAGGTGTGATGTGACATTTAACTTTTCTGAGATTCAGTATAAAAAATAAGAAGTAGTTGAAATGGCTGATTTCAAAAATTCTTTCCAGTATGAAACATTCTGGTTCTTATTCCCTTTCTTTTTTTTTTTTTTTTTTCCTTTTTGTCTTTTTTCGTGTCTGGCAACGGATCACAACCCTCAGTGTCGCGCCCATACCGGACCGGGACCGGCAACGGGATCGCAACCCTCGGTGTTGCACCCGCACCTCACTCAGCCAGTGAGCGGGAACCGGTCTGTATGTGGGATCCGAACCCTCGGCGGGAGCGCCGCCACACTCCCAAGCGGCGCACTGTAGCAGTGCGCCACCGGGCCAGCCCGTTATTCCCTTTCTTCATGCTGAAATATTGTGGAGTTTTCAAATTAGTTGGCTCCTGGTTTATTGTTAAAGAAGTGTGATTAAAACATTAAAAGGCAGCTAAGATCTATGAATCAACCTTCTTGAAAGTTTCTGGGAAAAGGGAAATTATGGAAAATATTTATATTTCTACTCTCTATCAAGTGTGCTTTCTGATATTAACTTAGGATGTCTGTGAAAAATAATTTACTTCATTACCATTGTTGGCAGGTTTCCATTTCTTAGAATAAAGAGTGAAGAATGTTTCAGTAGTACATCTCTGATGAAATCTACTCTGGATTGTTTAGTTGGCCCAAGGGCTCAGGACTTGAAATACTGCATTCCTGGCACAGTTCTGAAGTCTAACTATAAATGTAATACTTGAGATTGTAGGAGGTCAAGGAAGAGGAAAAAACAATTTTGTGCATATCATTTCATCTTTAGTTAATTCTTAAATTACTATTCTCTCAGAAGGAAAAATATCCTTGTTCATGTTTTGGGGGACGGATGATTTTGAATTGTCATTTTTGGTTCTAAGATTTGAATGGAAAAGGGAAAGAGATTTCCACAGATTTTTATGGAGTATCTGCTATGTAAAGATATGAGGTGTATGTGAGCCATTTCGGAGAGAAGCTAAATAGATTTTTGAAAATATTGGACTGGGGCTTATAAAAGGGGTCAGGATTGTCTAGTAACATAATGTTATTTGAAACCATTAAGTGGACAGAAATTAAGATAGCAATTCTCATTAACACAGGACTTGGCAAATCCTTGGAGGAGCACATTCATTTAGAGATCAGAGAGAAGAGGAACTATAGCAGTAATAATTTGGAAAAAGAGGAGAAGACAGTTTCATGGGATCCAAGACACATTTATGAAGAAAGAAGGGGGATGGTAAAATGGAAGACAACTGAAAGCATTCTTTAGGTTTAATGGATGAACTTCAGGAATACAGTCTTCAGCCTCAATAGCAATGCAGTATTCTAACAGAAAGACAAACAAAAAAAGATAAAACTGAGAAGGTTTATTTCCCAAAATTCCTGGAGAGTTTATTTTAGAACATTTATAGAGTTATACAACCAAAAATGGAGAGTATGCATTTTAAGAAAATTATGTAAAAATAGGTATTTAAATGAATATTTAAATAATAAATATTTAGAGAGAAGGGAAATATTAGGCATGCATGTCCATAGCATGAGAAAACTATTTTCAAGGAGTGAATGTCTCCTGCATTTGAAATTAGTCAGGGCATGAGGATGTTGGTAAAACTGCTTTGTTAGAAATTTAGCAATTATTGTTCATATAATGTCATAAGGAATATTTTAGTTCATTGAAGCTATAGTCAGACTAAATTAGCAGGGTAGACATGCAGACATTTCAGTATTGATTGGTGGTTGGTGGTTAGGTAAAACGTGATGCTGAATTCAGGCAAATTTTATTTTATTATTATTTATTTATTTATTTATTTTAAAGATGACTGGTAAGGGGATCTCAACCCTTGCTTGGTGTTGTCAGCACCACGCTCAGCCAGTGAGCTAACCAGCCATCTCTATATAGGATCTGAACCCGTGGCCTTGGTGTTATCAGCACCACAGTCTCCTGAGTGAGCCACGGGCTGGCCCTATGAAGTCAGGCAAATTTTAACTACCACTTAATCTGAAGCATTCCACAGCCACAGGGAGAATCAGAAGGAATAACAAAAATAATGAAAAAGTTCAATTTGTAAATACAGGCATGAGAGGTAATTGGGATATCCTCAGCAAGAAACATGTGAAAATGGAAGTCAATACCTTTTTTTAATTGTTTGCTTTTCTGCTGTAGACCTTCATCTCCAATGCTAGTCAAACATCTAAAAATTATTCCAATACACATAAGTTTTAAATTGTTATATTCTTTGATCCAATAACTCTACTTCTAGAAATCCATCCCCAAGAAAGCCCCCAAAATGTAGATAAGTAATATGCACAAAGATCTTCAAAACACAATAATTTTTGATAGTTCAACAAAGGGTTGAATACAGCCTTGTATTCCAATTGTGGGAAATTGTTGAGAATGAATTGTACTCTTCCATAAAATAGAGATTGAGCAGTCATTAAAATGATCTTTGTGAACAGTGTTTGGTGACATGGAAAAATGCTTATAGTACAGGAGAGTTAGATTAAAAAGGTAGACTATAGAATTATACATATAGTGTGATCTCAGCTGAATAACAAAATAATTGTGGGCATGAAGAAATAAATACGAAATAAATATGTGCATGGATAAAAAGTATGCCAGATTGTTAATGGAATTTTGCCTGGATAGGATTATGGATTTTTTTTTTTTATAGTAGTATATATTTCCCAGATTTTCTACATGGGGCATGTACTTCTTTAGGTAATTAAAACATATTTATTAGCACCAAAATGTGGGATATTAGTTATAGAAGAGCCTAGGAAAGGGAAGGTAGATGAATCAATGTAAATCATCATGCCTGTTGAAAAAAGCAATTCAAAATATGAGTCTTGCTGACAGACAATCAGTAGCATTACTGCATGCTGTCAGATTAGTCCTGTCTACTGGTAGCCTCTATTGAGTTACCCTCGGTGCAGTCAATCCAGTGGAAGTCTCAGTATAGATTCTGAAATCTAATGACACATTTGTTTCCCGGGTATCACTTGTGAAAGAGTAATCTGTGTCTTTGCTGTGAAAATCTTACCTTTTGCATTTGTCTTCCATGAATGGATAAATATAAAATTTTAACTTTGTAATATTACATTTGTAAATACTTATGTAAACTACCATATTAGGAATTATTGCTTCTTTAATTTTGCTTCTAAAATTATGTATTTTACTCTTCTTTTTTCCATAGGAACACAATAAATACAAAAGACTAAAGTTATAAAAGAAAAAAAAAAAGTGCTGCTAAAATGAATCTGAGCGATACAGTGTATCTTCTGCCACACACAAGAAGGTATTGTCCATATATCCATGACTTAGCTTTTCTCCTAAAAGATGGAAACACATTGCAATTTCTGGTTTTTCTATGATGAATTTTTGTTATCTTTGGAAGAAAAATAAAAGAGAAAATGAAAATATTAATAAAATTAAAATAAAAAATTATTTTAAAAAAATTTTAGGTTCAAATTATTTCCTTATAGATTTTTATTATTTTCAATTATAGCTTACAATATGGAAAATTAGTTGGTTAAAAGAAATGTGCTTGGGCCGGCCCGGTGGCACACTGCTACAGTGCGCCGCTTGAGAGCGCGGTGGCGCTCCCGCCAAGGGTTCAGATCCCACATACAGACCGGTTCCCACTCACTGGCTGAGCGAGGTGCGGGCGCAACACCGAGGGTTGCAATCCCGTTGCCGGTCCCCGGTCCGGTACGGGGGCAACACTGAGGGTTGCAATCCCGTTGCCGGTCCTGGTCCGGTACGGGCGCGACACTGAGGGTTGTGATCCGTTGCCGGACACGAAAAAAGACAAAAAAAAGAAATGTGCTTAATTTAAAAGTTTCTTGATTCCTACGACCAAATTATTTTCTGGAAATACATATATTGCTGTTTATTGTTACAGTAATTTATAATTAGATTTTGAAATTGTGTAAAAAGTTTTATATAACTTTTCCTCTAATTACAGAAATAATAGGCTTTGCAAAAAAATTTAGAAAATACAGATAAGCAAAAAGAAAGAAATAAAAAATTACTGGAAATCCCAACACCTACTTCAGTTAAAACACAAACTGCAAAGAAACCCAAACTTGTAGGTTAAAGAAGCCATGTTTCCCATCTTTACTGTCACATTCTTTCTGTGCTCTACCTACTTATGCCCCACTTTTTTTGTTAAAACACAACAAACAAAAACTGCCTTGTGTGAATTCCCAGAAGGGTATTACTGGGTCAAAAAATGTACCCATTCTACTCTTCCAGTGATGTATAAAACTGATTATTTCCTTATGTCCTTGCCAAAAATTTTATCTTTTTTCTATTATTTTGCCAATTTGGTGGGTGAAATAAGGTATCTTGATTATTAGTGAAGTTCTATATGTTTTATATCTTAAATGACCACTGCTATTGCTTCTTTGAAGTTTATTCCCTTCATGCTGGTCCTCAGCCTTGTCTTGTATCCTGGTGCTGAAGCTAAAGGAACCCATCCTCGCCAGATTTTCCTGTTTATCTCTGTTGAATTTGTGGGTGAGTGTGTGTGTGTGTGTGTGTGTGTGTGTGTATCTGGCATTAAGAATAACTTTTAACTGGCACAATGTTTTGCAAGAATTTTCCCTACTTTATTTGCCATTCAGTTTTGTTCATTGCATCTTTCTAAACAACTTATATATAATTTACATACAATAATGTGAACATAATATGTTTTAACAGGTGTAAATATCTGTGAAGCCATCATTATGATGGAGATGATAAACATATCCATCATTCCCAAAAGATTCCTTATGCCCCTTTTAATCCCTCCCACCCACTCCTTATTATCCCAACCCCGTTTCCAGACAACCACTGATATGCTTTCTGTGACTCTAGATTAGTGAGCATTTTCTAGAATTTTATATATATGAAATCATAAAGTATATACTCCAATGTGTTCATCCAATGTGTTAGTTGTTTCTGGTGGCAGATAATAAATCCATCCCGTTACTCCATCTTGGCTAGAAACAGAAGTACTTTTACTATATTTTTTTAAGATAAAGAAATTATGAATTATATGTAGTCAAACTTACTAACTTTAGTCTATGGGTTTTGCCTCTGATATCTTGCTTAGTAATTAAATATTCACATGTGATTTATTCTAGATGTTTATATGATCTCATTTTTTACATTTAAATGTTTATTTTTTCATAAAATCATTTTAGTCGGTAATATGACATAGTAATCTATGTTTTTCTCCCCATAGTAAATAAATAAATGAAATTTATTTCTTACAGTTTTAGAGGCTGGCAAGTCCGTAGTCCAGGGGATGCATCTGGTGAGGGCCTTGTTCTTGGTGGGAACTCTGCTGTGACACAGGGTGTCACTTGGTGAAAGAATGGCATGAGCAAGAATGAGCTAACCTTCTCACTTGCCCTTCTTATAAACCAATCAGAACCACTCCTAATACTCCACGAATGGGTTAATCCATTCACGAGGGTACTGTCCTCATAATCTAATCACCTCCTCAAGACCCCACCTTTCAAATACCATAGTCAGATTTCCCATCCTCTTAGCACTGTTACAATGGAGGCCAAGCTTCAGTGAGTTTTGGGGGGACATTCAATCCACAGCAGCATCCATGGATTGGCAGGATAACTGCCCAGGATTATAGGTTCAGTGTTGGCAGGGGCATCCTTATTCCTATTTAAAACTTTAAGTGGCTCCCCATTATTCTCAGGATAAAGTCCAATTTCTTAAAGTGGTTTCAAAGGCCTTTCGTGATTTTCCTTAGCTTAATACTAGCTTCCTGGTTTCTCCTGCCAACACTTCCATACATTCATACTGAATGAACTACTTTGATTTTCCCTTAAAAGGAGTGCTTTTTCACTTTCAAGTCAAAAGTAGGCTGTGTCACCCTGTTATATCTTTATATTTAAAAATATTTGCTTTTTCATCATAACACCAACCAGTCATAACTGTTTTGTCACTTGTGTCATTATACTTTAGTATCTAAAATCCCATTTGACTCTAAGCCCTTTAAAGACAGGCACATCCTATTCTATCTCCAACACCCAGTACCATGTCTGGCAAATAGTAAGCCCTCAGTAAATATTTGTTGAATGAAAAAATGAGTTTGCTAAATGGATGGATAGTTAGGTTGATGACTTATGTGTGCTAATGACTTAACTACACTAACCATTTGAAGTAATGTACATTGTCACCTAAGTCTGTCATATCACAAGAGAAAAATGCCTCTTAGCAATGTCAGTTTTACTTTAATTAGTGACCTTTTTTTCTTCTAAAGTGAGGCCCATTGGCTCATGTTTTGAAAAATAATTTTATTGTCTAATAACCACATTTATAGCTCAGTTATCTCGTGGTTCAAGGAAGAAATACAAACTATCCTGTGATAATTTCAAATGTTGAAATAAACAATTATGTAGTGGGTGGGAGAATTTACTTAGAATGAAAAATATAGATGAAAGTTAACATTTCAATATATTTCAAAAAATAAATAAAAATGGATCTATACCAAATAAATGTAACTATTGGCAGATCCATGTATAATCATGTCAAATAATGTCCTTTTATGAATAGAAATGTTAAACTTGGTATTTTGGATAGCAGCAGAATATCTTGCCTCTTTTAAGTGGACATTTAGCATAGCCTCCAAATTATAGCAGTTTCTTCTGTGATTAATAAAGAATTGTTTAATTACCTATACTACTGTATGAATTTATCAAGTCAATCAAGAACATGGGCTTTGCTGTCGGATGTGGGTTTAAATTGCAGTTCTGACAAATACAGGCTTCCTGACCATGGGGAAGTAGTTTCACCACCCAAAATCTTAATTTTTCTATAAAATTAAGATAATAAAGTTGTTACATTATGAAGCTGTTGTAGGAATTAAAGGAGATAATATAGGGAAGATTTTTAGCATTGCCTGACACATAGTAGTGTTTAATCTCAGTTGTTATTATTTTAATATTAATTATTCCAAAATGTTTTTTGTAACAGCTTAAGATATAA
The DNA here is from genome assembly GCF_000696425.1 of Galeopterus variegatus. NCBI lineage: Eukaryota > Metazoa > Chordata > Mammalia > Dermoptera > Cynocephalidae > Galeopterus > Galeopterus variegatus. Next base: position 149,652 of record NW_007728248.1, on the reverse strand, counting down.
TTTACATACTATACAATTTATTCATTTAAAGTGTACAATTGAATGTTTTTTAGTGTAGTCCCAGAGTTATGCAATCATCACCATAATCAATTTTAGGACATTTTTATCATCCTGAAAAAAGGGTTTGGGGTGGTGTGCCCTTTAGCTATCACCCCCCCCCCAAACCCTAGGTAACCAATAATTTACTTTCTGTCTCTATAGATTTGCCTATTCTGGAAAATTTACATAAATGGAATCATACAATATGTGATCTTTTGTGACTAGCTTCTTTCATTTAGCATGTTTAGAAAGTTCATTCATGTTGCAGCATGTTCCATTATTTCATTCTTTTTTATGACCAAATAATATTCCATTGTATGGATATACACCACATTTTGTTTACTCATTCATCAGTTAATAAATATTTGGGTTATTTCCACCTTCTGGATATTATGAATAATACTGCTATGAACATTTGTGCATAAGTTTTTGTGTGGACATATGTCTTCGTTTCTCTTGGGCATATACCTAAGAGTGGAATTTCTGGGTCAAATGGTAACTCAATGTTTAAGTTTTTGATGAACTGCCAGGCTGTTTTCCAAAATGGCTGTGCTATTTTACATTCCTACCACTAGTGTTGAAGGGTTCTGGTTTCTCCACATCCTCACCAATATTTATGTGACTTTTTGATTATAGTTATCCTACTGAGTATGAAATGGTCTCTCATCGTGGTTTTAATTTTTCATTTCTCTAATAACTAAGATATTGAGTATCTTTTCATTTGTTAATGACCATTCATTTATCTTTTTTGAGAAATGTCTATTCAGATCCTTTGCCCATTTTTCATTTGGGTTATTTTTATTATTGTTGTAAAACCAAGATGCTTTTTAATGTTAATTTATATTCACCTTGCCACCAAACAAAATGTGTTAGACATAATTTAATGGTATACCTTATTTTTCTATAGGTACTGACGACTTACTACCACCACCACCACCACCCCCAAAAATTGTCAATGAGAGATAAAGCTGACTGGGGTATCAAAAAGCAAAGTGATTGCAATACAAGTCATCATGCCTAAAGGGGTACCAAAGGACCCAGAGATTGCTGATTTGTTCTACAAAGATGATCCTGAAGAACTTTTTATTGGTTTGCATGAAATTGGACATGGAAGTTTTGGAGCAGTTTATTTCGTAAGTAATTAAAAAGAGTTATTTATATAGATCAGATTAAGAAGTTTTGAACTCTACACATTCTCTACACATAGCAATTACCTACAAAATACATTTTGTGTTTATGTTTTTTTCTACAAATTAGAGGCAAATAGTCAGTCATTACTGAAAAGCCAGTTCCAGAATTCTAGGCCTTATTCAAATCACTGATATCTATATCAACTGACTCTGCTATCAAGGTACTATAAGAAAATTATAATCTTGAAGTTGAGCACTGTGCAATTCTGCTGCGTGCTAAGCTCTTTCCTGCCTCGGGACATTTATGAGTATATGTGTTATTACCCCCACCTAGGAAACTGTGCATTGTATTCTCATCCCTGTCTAACTCTTGTTCAGCTGAAGTGTTACTTCTACAAGATATCCTTTACTGTTCAACCCTCCACCACTAATCAGGACTTCTCTTTATGATCTCACAACACCCTGTGCTTGTATTTTGTTGTATTTATCACAGTTATAATTAAGCAATTATGTATAAGATTTTTTGATTCATATATATGCCTTCCCTTAAATAATAAGTGTCTTGGACAGGGATTATGTCTATTTTCTTCACTTCTGTATTGTCAGGAACTAGTATAATGTCTGCCGATAGCAGGAATTTGATCAGTGTTGGATGGATGGACAGATGGACAGATAACCAAATGAACAGATGGCTATTCAAAGAGATGAATGCACAAAGATTTTTAGTGAAATCATGTCAAGTCAGTATTTTAGGTTAAGGGGTTCAAGGCTAGCCCCCTAAAGTCAGCTTCAATTCCAAGAATGTGACTATGTTATGCTGAGAAAAATGAGACATAACCAACATGTTAATACAGCTCATTCACCTGAAATTCATATAGTTCTTTAATTTAATCTAGATAATTGTAGAAGTTTGCTTTATTAGAGTAACAAATACTTCCTTAAGAGTATTAGTCCATTAAAACAAATAATAAATTAAGTACTAATTATTCCCTCTTTCTCCTCCAATCCTGTTAGCAACATTTTTTTAATTATGTAGTATTTGACTCTTCCTTTTAAGTGGTCCTTTATGTTCTGCCTTCTAAGTAGATCTTATCTTTAGTTGTCCTTCTAAATGAGATTTTATGAATTGCATCTTTGGCTCATCCTTTTGCTTCTAGCCAGGTCTTCAGCCTGGGTTTTCTCTGAACTCTTTCTCATCCCTTGGTGTCTATGCTCAGCACTACCATCACTTCTCCTCCTTCATCCTCATCTGTTACTCGGCTCCCACTCAAGTAAGTGTTGTCATTAACTGACCTTCCATGGCTAAAAAGGGTGTTAATTTTCTAGGTAACACTCTCATTAGTCTTTGGTATCAAAATAACATTTCAGGCCTAAAGTCCTGCCTTCTTTATTTACAGAGATACTTTTTTAAAAAAGCATTTTAAATTATAAATATACTATACATAAAAAAGTGTGCATAATACACACACATATATATTTTTTAATATATAATTTAAAGAATATTTAAAAGGTGAATCCCTGTGTAAATACCATCCAAGTCAAGAAATAGAATATTTCCCATTCCCCAGAAATTCCTCTTGGGTCCTCCTCAGTAACAAACTTCTCCGCTATCCTGATTTTTATGGTGATTATTTTCTTGCTTTTGTTTATATTTAACCCACTTGCTCTGCACTCCTAACCAATGAAATTTGGTTTTGCCTTGTTTCAAATTTTTTAAAAATGGAAACATTCTATATATATATATTCATTCGTGGAATGTCTGTTTTGCTCGAAGATACATTCTTGTCTTTCCTTACTTTTTTTCTGTTACTTTATAACTAATTCATCTTCTCAAAATCTTTTGGCCAGGGTCAGAGGGTGGTTCCAATCTCTGTTTGACTCTTCTGTTTTAAAAAACAGCCAGACCCTTCTCAAAATTCCAGTGTTTCAGAATGAGTATAATAAACCTAGCATGCTTTGAAACTTACTAGCAAGCCATTTGTGATAGGAACAAAATAAGGCCTACCTTGTAGTAGGTTGCAGAAGACTTAGTGATTTGTTTGCTTTTGGGGAAGTCTTATCTATTTTGCTGGAGAGTATGCCTTTTGAAGATGAGGACTATTTCTAACAAAGAATTACAACTCTAAAGGCTGGCACAATGCCCTGTTTACAGTAGGTACTAAATATATTTAACTTGTTGCTAATGATAGACTAGAGAAATGATAAAGGTACTGGGTGGCTGTGATATTGAAATGGAATAATTAACTCTGTACTATAAAAGTAATGTAGTATAGTAATAATTGTGTACAAAAGTGAATAGTACAGGCCCGTATATACCTGTAAGGCAGTAAAAAACAGATTAAAAGGAAATAGCTTTACCCTTTGGTCTGTAATAGTCACATAGGTAGTACCCTAAAAATGGATTTTCCCACCCTGGCCACAGTAACGTTAAATTTATGTGTTGCTGTTCCTTCCCTGTTAATTGATTCTTTCTCTTGTTGCTTGTACCAGTACTTATATAACCGAGAAGACTCCATCATCTCTTTTGCTTTTTTGGTAGCTGGTGGGTATGGGGAACTGAACCCATGACCTTGGTGTTATAAAAAGGCTTTGCTCTAATCACTGGAGCTAACCGGCCAGCCCTGACTCTGTTGTCTCTTACTTGGACAACTGTGATAGCCCACTGTGGTCTCTCTCCAGTCTATTGTCCACATCTCAATGAGCCTGAAAAAAAGTGTAAATCTGATCACATCTCCCTTTCTCTATAAAGCCTTTAGGGGCTCTCTCCTCCTCTTAGACTAAGATCAAAATCCTTTCTACAGCCAGCCTACGAGGTTCTTCGTGATGTGGTCTCTACCTATACCTGAACTACGTTTCCTCTCAATTCTCATTGCTTTCTTTTGATCAGACTTCATAGGATCTTTCATAAACTGTTCTCTTTGGAACATTTTTCTCTTCTGTCTTCACCTTTTCAACTTCTGTTCATCCTTTAGCTCTCAGCTTAAACCTCGTTTCTTCAAAAAAGGCTTTCCTGACCTCCCTAAGTCACATCCCCTATTTTTGATTCTCAAAGTAACACATACCCTTCTTTATAGCACATGTCACAGTTGCAATTTTGCATTTGTTATTATTTTTTGTTGTTGTTATCTGTCCTACTAGAGGAGAGATAGGTACTGAGCATATTTACTCACAATTCTATCACTAATTCTAGCACTAAGTCCCATACCTGACAAATTGTGGACACCTAACAAGTATTGAATGAATGAATGATGAACTCAGAGAACCTTGGCACTGCTAATTGTACTTTTCATGAGTCAAAGTCATGATAGCAAGCCATAAAGACCAGAGTCTAGCAACCAATGTTTTTGTACCTAACCACTGTAATTCTGTTAGACTCTTTGTAGTTTACAGCTTTTACGCAGAATGATGCCAGGGTATTAGCTTGATGTGAATTGTAAACTGGCACGGTGCTTGTTTGTATAGTCATTCAGCTGAGAGTCTCTGTTATATTCAGAGAAAATAGAAATTTTTAACTTGATGAAATATCTCTGTGTGCTTGGATTTACATAAGTAATTCAGACTTTAGCAGTATTAACAAATGAGATAGTAAGTAACTGTGTATTAAAAGAAAACAAAAACAGGCATGTTCATTTTTGTATTCACTTAAACATAACTGTAAAGTTGTTGTGTTTTTTAATTAACTATAAAGTTTGTAGGTTCCTAGTGCCCCCTTGTTGAACTCAGCATATCATCCATAATCCATCTAAAGCAAATAATTTAGTTCCGTCCTTCTGTATATAATTGCCTTTTAATTTTAGTTGAAGCTCTTATTTGTCTTATAGGGCAAAAAGAAGAGCTTGTGTTTGATGTTTTATATTTCTCTATTAATTTTATATTTCTCTATTAAAAATTGTAGCTGGAGATTGGGTAAGAAAATATCATAAAGACATAGTAAGTTCTCAATAAATATTTTTTGAATCAGCAATCTTGCTAACAGTTACTGAGATCATTGAGACTATTAGAAGTATTAAACATGATTGTAAGTTTCAAAAAAAAATAAAACTTGAAATAACAGGATGAAATCATTCATAATACAGTATGGAGCACTGGAAAACTGAGACACTGTGGATAGTTTCCTTTCTTTGTACTAAAACATTGATTTTTTTTTTTTTTATTTTCAGTGTAATTTATTCTGGCTTTTAACATGTCTGAAAAAAAATCAACATAGAAATGTTTTTCAAATAGCAAGTCTCTGCCCCAGTAGATAGGTCTTATAAGCAAGTGGATGCTTTGAGTTCTAATTAGTGATTATTCAGTAAATGTAAGAACTATATTTTTATTTTAGGGTGATTCTTTTTTCATGTCTCTAGTTCCAGGTAGCACTGATGATAAATAACCATAATAAGCAATTAAATAATAATGCTATCTGATTGCACTTGTGTGAGCTTTTTCTTTTTTTTTATAAAAGTTAAGAATTTGTTTTTAAAAATTTCACTATGAACTAAAATTTCTCATTGTTTGAATATTTCCTAAATCTTTCCCAGGCTCCTTAAGCTGCACAGTATATATGGAGTTATATCCAAAATATCCACTTTTCAAGATATAGTCCCGCTAACCTTGATTGTAATACTGAATTTACATCAACTTTTCTTTGTTGCTGTTGTATAAGCACTGTCTTAAAATCTAAGAAAACAGAGCAATGTGAGAGATTAATTTTTAACAAAAGCCAGTAACTTCTAAATCAATAAAATATCTAAAAAATGCTTTTGTGGAGTCGTGCATATTTGAAAACTATAACTAGTGGATACCTTGTTTATACTAGGGGTCTTTATAATAAAGTTCCTGGAAAGATTTATATTATCTTTTTTTTTTTTTTTTTTTTTTTTTTTTTTCCATGTCCGGCAACGGATCGCAACCCTCAGTGTCGCCCCCGTACGGGATCGCAACCCTCGGCGTTGCTCCCGCGCCCCGCTCAGCCAGTGAGCGGGAACCGGTCTGTATGTGGGATCCGAACCTCGGGCGGGAGCGCCGCCGCGCTTCCCAAGCGGTGCACTATCCAGTGCGCCACCGGGCCAGCCCCTATATTATCTTTTAATTCCATTTTTTCACACACTTTTTGAAGTATCTCCATATATAATAGGTTCTTTTACCTTAGTGCTTGTAAAAATTTTTTATGTGTTCATTTTCTCTGCATTTTGGCACTCAGTAAGAATCTAGAACTGAATTCTTTTTACATCAGTAAGTTATTGCTTATCATTTGAATTGAACTGTTTAAAAAATCATAAAGAAACCATTGTTATATCTGAGGAGCTTCTTTAATTAGATGTATTTAAGAAAATGATTATGCATTTTTCTCTAAATTGGTAACCTGATTTTATTAGTGAGTGAATGTCAACCTTCTACTTCAGAACCACTGCTATAGCTTTATTTGTCCACAATAATAATATCATAGAACTGGACTAGCTTACTTAATTATAGCAGGGTTATGGCACTGATGCAGGGATAATCTTTTAATGTCTTATATGTATTTTTCTGAAAATTTTAAGAAAACTAGTTTTATTTTTTATTTAATTTTTTATTGAAACATTGGTTATACATATTTATGGGGTCCAGAGCTGCATTTCAGTGCATGTATACAATGTGTGTTAATCTATTCAGGGTAGTTAGCATATTCATTATTGCAAAACCTAATTATTTGTGATGTGCACATTTGATCTCTCTTCTAGTCGTTTGGTTACATGCAGTAAAACAGTATTGATTATAGATTTCTGGGTCGACTGTATACCAATTGGGCTTATTTTTTCTATTTTGCTGTACTTTTGTGTCCGTTAATCAGCCTTTCACTATCCCTTGTTCTCTGCTCCCCTTTCCTGCCTCTAGTAACCATATTTCTTCTCTCTCTTTTTAACATTTCAATTTATTATTATTTATTTATTTTTGTTTGATTGATTGGTTACTTCTGTTTTGTTCTCTTTTTTTAGCTACCACATATGAGTCAGAACGTGTTCTCTTTGCCTGGCTTATTACACTTAACATAGTTTTCTCTAAGCTCATTCATGTTGCTGCAATTGGTAGAATTTCATTCTTTAGAAAAGTAGTTAGTTTTAAATCTCTGAAGCAAATTAAGAGGAAAAGACTATTACTTGAGTTATTCATGGTTCATGTGTACTTTCAATGAACTGTTATACTTATGGAGAAGACAAGTTGAGATGATTATGAGACAAGGCAACCTTTACAGATGAAAATACATACACACACATATACATACATAATAAGAATGTATATATGCAATACATTCTTATAAAATGAAAGTTTCTGTTAGGATTGATCTTACCTTCTGCTGCACTGTTAAATACAGTAACCAATAGGTACATGTAACTATTTAAATTTAATATAATTAAAATTAAATAAAATTTAATATTGATTTCCTCAGTCGCACTAGCCATATTTCACATGTTGTTCTATCAGACGATATAAATAAAGAACAATTTGGTCATCACAGAAAGTTCTATCAGATAGCACTTCTCCAAGGATTATCACTGATGTATATTCTGGTATAAATTATTTTATAATTTTTCCTACACATATACACACATTTACAAAAATAGAATCATACTATACAACATGTTTTTGTCATGGTATTTTTTGACATATTTCCATATTACTACTTTACATATAGATAACCTCATTCTTTTTAAAGATTATTATATTATATGACCATATCATATTTATTAAACTGATTCTCCATTGGCAGACCTTCTACAAGGTAAAGCCAATATAGATATTTTAGAAACATGACATTTTTTTGTTTGAGAGGACATATTTCTTAAACCCTAAATCCTTTTTTGTATTACAATCTTTGCATATATTCAGAAAGCGATAAAGATGGCTGGTTAGCTCAGTTGGTTAGAATGTGGCACTGATGACACCAATGTCCAGGGTTCAACCCCTATACCCAACAGCTGCCAGAAAAAAAGAAAGGGATCAAGACAAGCTGTATCTTAAAATGGGAGTGGAAATGTCTATCTAGCTTATCAAAAATTGGATCATCTTTAAACTGATACTGAAGTGTGAGAATATTATTTTAAAAGTCTGTAGTCAAATATTTAAGTTTAACTGTCTGAGACATCATTAATTCTTTTTATTTTTCTTCCACCCTCTTAACACAGGCCACAAATGCTCACACCAATGAGGTGGTGGCAATTAAGAAGATGTCCTATAGTGGGAAGCAGACACATGAGGTAAGATAAAGACAGTTCTATGCCTACACTGACACAAGCAAGTTAAAAATGACACAAGTTTAGGTCCGGCCCGGTGGCGCACTTGGTAGAGTGTGGCGCTTGGGAGTGCGGCGGAGCGCCAAGGGTTCGGATCCCATATGGAGACCGGTCCGCTCACTGGTTGAGCGTGGTGCGGGCGCGACACCAAGGGTTGCGATCCCGTTGCCGGTCGCGGTGAGGGCGCAACACCGAGGGTTGCGATCCCGTTACCGGTCACAAAAAAAGACAAAAAGGAAAAAAAAAATGACACAAGTTTAAATAGCTTCTTCATTTATTAAACATTTGCTTTATGTCCATTTAAAATAATAAAAAGAATATTATTATATGTATACTTGATAATAAAATACCATTTTTGGTTTAAAAATTAAAACATTTCCTTTCTGTCTTTAATAGCAATGGCAAGATATTCTAAAGGAAGTTAAATTTTTACGACAATTGAGGCATCCTAATACCATTGAGTACAAAGGTTGTTACTTAAAAGAGCACACTGCTTGGGTAAGTAGAAGTCAAAACTCTTGTTACCTTTCTTTTTTCCATTAAATACCTTTCCTTTTTCTTTATCTATTTGCTCTGTAGAATTATCAGTCCCATTTGACTTTTGTTGTCAGAATATAACATTTGTTAGTACCTCAGTGCATCTTGTGGTATACATTCCATAAGATTACATTTATCTACCCTATTGGAAATTCTATTCTATAAACACCCAACAAAGAGATGGTGAAAAGTTAACATCATTTTATAATCATTTATTTGTAAAAGTAAAAGTCAGAGCCTTTTATTCTGATCCTAGAATTTTTATGTTTGCCATTTCCCATCCCCCAGTCCAGTTCCCCCAAAATTGGTAATTTTGCTTTGTATTATCACCTACCATATGATTAAAATGAAACAGTCCTTTATTCTACACTGTCTTCTTAGTATATTTTTACATGATTGTGTTTCTTTTTTAGGTTGGGACATAAGGCACCATTTAGAACATGAAAATGTTATACTTTATACTTTACCAAATTTCCCATTCCAATTTAAAGTTCAGTTTAACCATCATTTATTGAGTGCTTACCATATACCAGGTCCTTTCCTGTATGTGATCTCTAACTAGGGAATGGAAGTTTCGTTCCCAAACAGACTATCAAACAATATACTTAAACATAAACATATCTGTTCAAGCAACTCATGAAATATTTAGAGCCATTGATTCTATTCTGAATGGAAGAAATTAATCAGAGGAACATCTTATTATCTAGAATTCAGTTCTCTGACAATCTCAGCTATTTTGAAGAAATCAAGAAAGGGATTTTGAGCAGGTAGAATAAATGTTACAAAATCCAGGTGCTAAATCTCATGTTTTTCAAGTCTTCAGAAAATCCTCCAAGCTCTTAGTTGAAGCCTGTTTGCTCTTAGATTACATAGAGTGCTAATAAGCTTTGTTACCTGGTTTCTGTCTAAAATTGATAGAGTAATAAAGAAGGAGCTCTTAAGAACTGAGCTGCTAAAGGCGTGCAAAAACAGGCACAAGAATAATATGACCATAAGAAAGAAGTCAAGTAAGCTAGAAAGCATAACAATTTAAAAGCAGAGCTACTAGAGTTGTTTAGTGTCAGGAGCGAACAGCCAGCTCAGGTGCCCTTGTGTTATGGAATAACAGAGAAAAGAATATTTGTGACAAACATGCTGAATTTCTTAACATGTAATTTTAAAAATATAAATACAACTATAAACATATTCATTTCATTCAGTTTTAAAGTTTTATATTCATATTCCATATACTCAGTTTAAGGAAGTTATATATGCGTATTCAGTTACTCAATTTTAAAAATTAGAAAATTATATGATACAGTTTAGAAATGTTTCCATCAAAGTTGATTAAAGGAAAAATGTAGGGCACATAAAAGGCTAATATTCTTTATAATATTTACTTATGTGGAATCTTTCATTTCACAAAAAGAAATAAATGTTTCTGAATCTATTTTTAGTGTCAAGCAGAAAATTAGTGTCTAAATTTAAAATTTTTAAACTTCTCATATTGTTCTAAATTATTCCAGTAATGCAAGGTACATGAAGGTATTCTATATTCTATATTCTATAATATATATTGTTGTTATATTTTAATTATATTAGATCATTATTATATTCTAATATTATAATTATATTCCCTATAATATAAATGTGTGTTTATAGTCTAATATATAATTGATATTATATATTTTATATTAATATATTTGTATTATATGTAATACATTAATTATACCATATATAACAATAAAACTATAATAAAGTTTATAAACTTTAAACTTCTAAATTTCTCATATTCTAAATTATTCCCATAGTGCAGGGTACGTTGTATATAAATATGTTTCCACGTTATTTTTTTTTAAATGAAAGGAACCAATGTGTTGATATTGGTTTTGTATAATAGATCTTAGGAAATTTCTATTTCATAATGAGAATGTACCTTTTTTTTTAGAATAACAATTGTAGGCGTGTAGGTGCTTGCATGTATATGTGTGGAGACTGGTCACCGAACACTGATAGTTTTAAACTTCGCTACAAATCAGTAGTCTGGGATACCTAAAAAAAAATCTATACTGAGAGTAAAGAAAGAGTTTTCTCCTTTTTTGTTTTTAGAGAACCTCCCAAAATTGCAATCCCAATAAGTAGCAATAGTATTTTAATAAAATTATTCTAGAAATATTTTAAGATATACATTTAAATATCCATATCTCTCAGGGATGCAAGCTAATGTAATGATACATAGCAGTCTCTATCTTTGGATTGAGTTCTAAACCATATGTATTTCTTATTTAGAACTTTTAAAAATTTGAAAATAAAGAATTTACCACTTACTGGTTTATTTTACTTAACTAGTGTTTCTCAATATAGATTTTATTGGCTCATGTATTTGCCACCTTCTATGTTACAAAATTTAATTTACAGGATAACATAGCCACCTTTAAATCCTTTTTGATAAAAGGTAGTGTGGGAATTAGTAAATAAATAAAATGACAATCTTAGCTTGACCATTCACAGTAAATATTTCCATATCCAGTCCCCTTATAGTCTCTAGGCCATTTCCAAGGAAGAAATAACAAAAACTGAGATGATGAAAATTATAAAAGCCAATTATTGCCACATTACCAAAATTCAGTCCAGGTCCAGTTCATTCAGAATATTTATTCTCCTAGTATTCTTAGTTCCTTGGTTGGTTGGTTGGTTTCAGCAGTTTCTTATTGACCTTCGTTGTTCTGATTATTATTTTAATCTGTTACAGTTGGTGATGGAATATTGCTTAGGCTCAGCCTCTGATTTGTTAGAAGGTAAGAATAAAAGCGCTATACCCTCTTTTCTGTTTTACCTTGGTAAAAATGTTATCTACTGCAATATTAAAGTGCATTTGGGGCAATCTAATTTGATAATGACTTGGACTTAAAGGTTGTATGGATAAACTAAGGAAACTTTATCTCTGCATTGTCACTAAAAGTATCTGAGTGATGTTAGCAGCCTTCCTGCTGTTTTAGTTCATGGACCATCCAGAGCAGGTTCTACTAAAATCTTTGGCTAATGTGATGTATTTATAGCCAAAAACATCAAATTCATGTTTATGTATGAAAGAGAGGTAGACAGTGTCAAATTATTGATATTTAACCCTTTCAAATATCTTGACTGACCCATATAATGCTATTATAACCAGAGGCTTTGTTAAAAATTTACATTAAAAAAAGTCATATCATCCTTGATCTATGAATAGAAACTGCTTATTAGCTGCTTTCACAAATAATGAAAACCTATAGTTAGAAGAGGTAATTATAGATAGCTTTGTGAATGAGGAGAATAATGTAACCTAGAACACTCCAGGCATTTAAATGTCAGAGGGAAGTGGTAAATTTGGGCCTGGCCAATTGGAATCAGTGTTGCTTTGACTTGCAACTGACCAGTAAATTAACAATGCATCATTTAATGAATATCAGGCTTTGTTTAATTTTGTTTTGAAGGATTGGTTTGTTTTTATACACTTGGGTTTCGTGTTATCTGATCACTTATTACTATTCTGTAGAAAAATATAAATCCTGTGTGTGTAGGTGAATGTGTTCCCAAATTGTCATTTCAGTCTGGTATGTAATTCAGCTGTATATAATTCAGTCTGTTATAGCTGTATTAAAATAATAGAAAGAAGAATGAAACTGATCATCTACTCCTGACTTTTTTCCCCACTTCTTCAGTTCATAAGAAACCACTTCAGGAAGTGGAGATTGCTGCCATTACTGATGGTGCCTTGCAGGGGCTAGCCTACCTGCATTCTCATGCATTGATTCATAGGTAAGATTAGAGACCAGTTACATTTTCATTTCACTTACAGGTCTAGTTTGTCAAGAAGAAAAGAAAAAAAAATTAACCTTCCTTTCATGTATTTATTTCTTAGCTGAGTTCTTCTCCCTTTCCTATGTAAAATATTTTGCATGTTTATATTTCATATAGATTCTTAGTAAGGTATTATCTTTATTTTGGCAGATGAAGAGATGGGGGCTCAGAAAGATTTAAATAACTTCCCTATAGTTTTACAGCATTTAAGTAACAGGGTAAGAATTGAAACTCAAATGTCCTGACTCCATCCAGGGTTTTTTTCTACTTTATATTTTCTCTACTACAACCCCACTCTCCTCTCTCCAAACTCCCTCCCTCCACTAATTTCTCCTAAAGAAAAATGAAGTTACCCATCTTTCCTTCTCTCAGTAAAGAACTTCTAGCATAATTACTTTAATGAATGGTGGGGAAAGTAGTGGAATATAGATAGGTATAAAGAATCTGAGAGGGCTCACAAACAAAAGAAAACATTTGACATTTACTAGAAAGAAGTGAAACTGTTAGGTCATAGGTTTCCCTTTGGCTCCTGTTTTAATCACCCCAGAGCAGCTGTTGTTAGTTACTGGTACTACAAAAGCAGAACTTTCCCAAAATAGACCAAAAATTTCCCTTATTCATAAGGATGAAGAATGAACCTAACCATATCTAATAAATATTGGTTAAATAAATTTACCATTGTGTCTATGGATTTGACTTTTTTTTAAATGTTTCTCTTTGGTACCAAGGTGTTATTGCTGAATGCCAACTTGCTTTTGATTTTGCCTGCTCTTATTTAAAGCTACAGTTCAGTATTTTGTGTGTGATTTTATTACCTTAAGCTGCACAGCAACTTAATGTTTTAGTCTGTATTATACTTTATCTTCTTTAGTATGTAGAAGAAGTTGAAAAGACCAAAAACCTTTTAAATAATGTTCTTTAAATTTAAAAATAAATACTGTGTCTCAGATTTTTATTATTTTGATTTAGAAGGCAGTTTATTCTTCTAATTGAAGATAAGAAATAAAAGATATTTTTCTGTTGTAAAGAGAATAAATAATGCTTTTTTTTTTAGTTCTCTCTGCCAATGCCTAATGTCATCATGAGGAAGGAAACTGAATTTTCAAGGGAAGTTTTTATAAAAGTTGTTTTGGAAGCATTTGAACCTTATCATTCTCAACTTGACTTAAGTTTTCCTCATCCTCTCTGCTTTATCTTTCCACTGCCCATCAACTTACAATTCTTAGTTTCTAGTACTCATTACACCTCATGCCTTTTTTTAAAAGAATAAGGAAGCACATCCACATCTTCCCATTCTAAATTATCATACTGAAGAATGAAAATTTTAAATCATATTTAAAAAATTTTTGCTACCTAAAACATCAATAGCTTTAGTAGTAACCACTTGCAGCTCTTTGTAGTAATGCAATAGAAATGCAATTTTCTAACCCCTAATACTTGTTTGTTTTGATCTTTCAGGGTCTTCTTTTTACTGTACAGTGTTATTTTTAAAATAACACCTTCTATATAACATGTACCCTCAAATGCCTTAGAGTTGCAGTTACAATTAAAGGCAGAGAGAAAGGGTCACAGGCAAGAAAGAAAAGGTATGTGTGTAGTTGAGGTTCATTGGTAGGTAGTCAATACAGTGTCATTGCAGGTTTGTTTAGGCTTCAAAAATATCACATAATTTGGAAAAGAAAATTTAAAAAGCAGTTTCAAATGGCATCAGTTTTCTCAGCACAAGGAATATTGCTGGTGACTGGATTTAGCATTTAAGAATATGCTTTTGTAAGCATAGCAGCTGAATAGGTTTCCTTGTCTGCCATGTCTGCCTTTTTTTCTCATCGTATTCCCTTCCTCTGAAGAAAGCTCTACCTTTAAGTAATTACTAAGACCTACCTGTAAGTACACCCAGGAATCTGGGCCCCCTAACAACATGCAATAATTGCTAAATCCCCTTCTGGCTATCTAAGAAAGGTTTTTTAAATAAACTTTGTGCCTTATTAATTGCATGCTCTGACCTATCCCATTATCAAAATTGAAAAGAAATTTACTAATCCTTTTATTTTTTCCTATAGAGATATTAAGGCAGGAAATATTCTTCTCACAGAGCCAGGTCAGGTGAAACTAGCTGATTTTGGATCTGCCTCAATGGCTTCTCCTGCCAACTCCTTCGTGGGCACACCTTACTGGTATGTAGAATTAGAAAATATGACATGCATGAATATGCATGCATGAATAAGATAGACTCATGGCATTGGTTTGGTTTGGTTTGGTTTTTGACAATGTCTTACAGATGAGCCTCAAAATGAGATTTCATTTGAGAAGGATAGAAAACTCACTAGCAACAAAAAGAGACTCTGATTTAGTATAAAACTTAGAATGACTTTAATTTAAATAAGGTTGATGTCACTGTGTGTAAACTGAGGAGGATTATCAACTCACTGGCCAAGCTCAGGTTTTACATTTCATTTGAGGTTTCTTTTGAGCTTTTCTCCTGAGGCAGTATCCAAGTAAGGACAAGGCAGCTTCTCAGCCTTCTCTGCCTAGTCAGCAAGCATAAATGTTACCTTTTCATGAAAGAAATCTAAGTTCTTGTCTTTGTTGAGTTCTCTGATACTTCACCTAGTTTGTCATTCTTACTTAAAGTCTTTCACCCTATTCCATTCCAGATTCCTTGCCTTCCTTTCATAGATATATCGTAATTTTATTATACCTTTGGAGAATGATTTATATCCCTGGAAAATAACTTACCTACTGAAAAAATCAGCTGCTATTTGAATTTTTCCCATCATCGTCAAATAGCATTTACTAAGCAACTGCTTACAATAATAGAGCACAGTTCTGTTCAAAGTGTATTAAACTGATATGGCCCCTGCCCTCCTAATGAAAATGCACTGTGGACAAACGAGTGAAGTGACTTCTATTACCATAACCTAGGGTTTTTTTTTTATATACGTTGTGGTATCTTTGGAATAGCCAATTATATTGCTCTATATAGTTCTAGGAAATATTTTTCATGTTGTTTAATTAATTTAAGTGTTTCATACATATTAATTCTTTACAAACCTCTGTGAGGTAGCTGCTAGAATTCTCTCCATTTTAAGATGAGGAAACGGGTATATAGATAGGTTAAGTAACTTACAAAATCAAACTGATAGTAAGAGGTGAAACCTGGATTTACTGAAAATAATGTATTCTTTTATGTAAATCACCAGGTATGTTTATATTTCAATAGTGTTTTTCAAAATCATTTGTGTGAGGAAATAATATCTTTATCAGATAATATTTTATAATACCCTTAAGAACAGCTATTTCATTTAATCACTTTATTAGGAGAGTATTGTTTTAATTTACAACTTGAGCTTTATACATTATGTTTGGTAGGATGGCTCCAGAGGTGATTTTAGCTATGGATGAAGGACAGTATGATGGGAAAGTTGATATCTGGTCCCTTGGGATCACCTGTATTGAACTGGGTGAGTAGAGGTATTTGTTTTCATTGTATTTTTGAGAATCATTTCTTATTATGATTATCAATTAATTCCTCCAGTTATTGTTAAAAAGTTATTGCTATATGTATACTAAGCAATGCAAATATATTATGTATTTTTCTATGCTTTTGTATAACACAGAAGATTGCTCTCTCTGCTACATTTTTATGTTATTAATTTAATTAAAGGAGTTTGAGCAGATATGGCTGTTAACAAACATGGAAATTCAAGATAGTAAGTATTAATATTTGGAAAATATCTATTTTCCATACTACAAGTGATAATATATGTCCTATCTTCATAGTAATATGCATTACCTTAATTTATACTCCAAGTTATATGTGGGAAATCTGAGACAGTAATAAAAGGCTTATCAATGATATGACTCTAAAATTGTATTTGATCCACATAAAGCACAACCTCACAAAAAATGTTGTATTGGAAGATACCCCAGCCATAAAGTCGTTCCCCAAATATTGCTTCAGTTATCTAAAATTGTCTGTAATACCTCAGAATCTCTAGTTACCTCTATTCAGTAGTGTATTGGTAAATTTAACAAGTGAATCTCTTGGAGGGAGGGAGCCCTGATTTGTAGCATTTGCTGCTTTCCATAGTGTAATTACTCCCCACTATAGCCAGTTTTAAGCTACCAGTGCTCTTCACTAAATATGGAATTGGAGAAAGATGTGCACAATTGGCCTTCCAAAGCCAGTATGAGCTGGCTCCAACATAACACTGTATTTAGATTTTTATTTAAACTTTAAATCAACAATGTTAAACTTTTTTCTGAGCTGAGCCTGTGGTGCACTCGGGAGAGTGCAGTGCTGGGAGTGCAGCAGCGCTCCTGCCGCGGGTTCAGATCCTATATAGGGATGGCCCGTGCGCTCACAGCGCTCACTGGCTGAGCACGGTGCGGCCGGTCTCAAAAAGGACAAAAAAAAAAAAAAAAAAAAAAAAAATTTTTAATTTTTTAAAATTTTTTTAAATATAATTTTTTTTAAGGTTTTGTAGGTGT
>NW_007728248.1:73662-132303 GCF_000696425.1 Galeopterus variegatus | reverse complement strand
CGGAAAAAAGAAAAAAAAAAAAAAAAAAAAAAAAAAAAAAAAAACAATGTTAAACTTTTCAAAAATCAGTTGTAAAAAAATTTTTTGTCTGATTTTAAATTTAGATTTAAATTTTGTTTCATTTTCTCTATCCTGATTGCAAATTGATCCTGTAAGAATTTCTGAATTCCAGTTTGAATCTCAAACTATGATTTCCTCTTCTCCTAAAATTTTTGGCCTTCAAAAAACACTTGGGATACTTGGTATTACACTTCCAATGCTCATTGACCCCTTCCAACACAAAAATGTATAGTAGGATGCATAATTTTTCTGGTGTTTTTACTTTAAAGAGACATTGATTTTTTTAAAAAATTGCAGAGGAAAATTAGAATATTTACTTAATTTTTTTCAATTAGGTAAGAGATTCACATGGTCTGTAAATCAGAAAATATAAAATGCATATAGTGAAAGGTCTTCTTCCACTCATGGTCCTATCTACCCAGTTCCTACACCCCTCTACCAACACACACATGGAACCACTGTTATTCTTGTGTATCCTTCCAGAGTTTCTTTATGAATATACACTTTTTATATTCCTTTTCATACCCAAGTTAACATATACAAGTGATTCTGTGCTTTGATTTTTTTCTTAACAATATCTTCAAGATCTGTTTTATATTACTAATTTAGACATCTTTTTCATTGTTTTAATGGCCTCATATTATTCCATTATATGGATATACCATCATTTATCTTACTGGCTCTGTATTGATGGATATTGAAGCTATAGATATCTTTTTTAATTTCTAATATTGTACTGTTCTCTTTTTTGCTGCAATGCAAATTGATCAAATTTATCACACTGATTTGGGAGGGGTACTCAGCAAAAATATTTGCATACTTTAAAAAAGGACTTATGATGAACTTCCAGTGATACTATGTAGAACTTGACAAGATAATCCTAAAACTCATAGGGCCAAAACTAGCCAAAACATTTTGAAAAAATAGAATTTGGACAGAAGAATTATTGTTCCAAAGTCCATATCATAATAATTAAATTAGTATGGTATTGGTGCAGGAGAAGACTAGTATCCAGTAGAACAGACTGGAAAGCCTAGAAGCAGACTCATATATGTGTCATATTTTAGTATAGGACAGAAAAGGCATTACAGATCAATGGGGAAAGGATAAATAAATACTCATTTGATAAATAATACTGAGATAGTTTGTTAATTATATGATTAAAAACTAAAATTAGATTGCTAGCTATGCCATACACAAAAATAAATTCCAGATTGGTTAAGTACCTGAAAGTAAAAAGTAAAATTTTTAAATATTTAGGAGAAGTCCCCATGCCTCAATTTCCTCATCTGTAAAATAAAGATAATAATAGTACCTACTTCATGGGGTTGTTATAAAAATTAATGAAATAATATATATAAAGCATTTAAAACATAGGCTGAAATGATTACATTGTATAATGTTGAATATACTAATTATCCTGATTTGAGCATCACATATTGCACACAGGTATTGATATTCAACACTGCACCCCACAGATGTGTATAATCAATCCTGAAATATAATAAATAATATGTAAGTATTATTATTTTTACTCAAGAATACCTTTATGAGTATAGGGAAGAATTTTTCTAAATATTTCTAAAACATAATGACAAATATAACTTTTACTACTTTAAGATATAAAGGTATGTAAAACACAAAAATTAAAAGACATACCATCCAGCTCCACCCCCCATCAAAAAAAAAAAAAAAATTAAAAGACAAGCCACGGACCATAAGGTAGTTGAAACATATCTAACCAACAGAGTATTGGTCTAGAATTTATGAAGAACTCTTGCAATTTCTTTATCAAAAAGAGAAAGCCAAACAACCAGTAGAAAAATGGGTAAAGGGGCCGACCCGGTGGCGCACTGCTACAGTGCGCCGCTTGGGAGCGCGGCAGCACTCCCACCGAGGGTTCGGATCCCACACACAGACCGGTTCCCACTCACTGGCTGAGTGAGGTGTGGGCGCAACACCGAGGGTTGCGATCCCGTTGCCAGTCCGGTCCGGTACGGGCACGACACTGAGGGTTGCGATCCGTTGCCGGACATGAAAAAAGGAAAAAAGAAAAATGAGTAAAGAATATGATCAAGCAATTCACCGAAGAGAGAAACCTAAATGAACAACCAACATCAGAAGATAGCCTCGGGGCCGGCCCGGTGGCGCACTGAACAGTGCGCCGCTTGCGAGTGCGGTGGCGCTCCCGCTGAGGGTTCAGATCCCACATACAGACTGGTTCCCGCTCACTGGCTGAGCGAGGTGCGGGCGCAACACCGAGGGTTGCGATCCCGTTGCCGGTCCGGGCCGGGCGCGACACTGAGGGTTGTGATCCGTTGCCGGTCACGAAAAAAGACAAAAAGGAAAAAAAAAATGATAAATCTAAGTGGGAGGTGTTTATTATACTATTCTACAAATTTTTATATATCTGAAATATCTAATAATTTTACTTTTTTAAAATTAGAAATAAATATATATTCCTTTGGGAGAAAAGCTACTCTGTGTATAGCATAGAGTTAGCATTATAGAATAAGTTTTAGAATGAAATACCCTGGGTTTTGAATCTCGGCCTTACCAACACTTAGCTGGCAGGACTACCATGTGCACTCAGGCATCTACGTAGTCTGGGATGCAAATCATATCTCCTGGAGCTTTGCAACATGTTGATTATGGCTATGTGATCTTGGACCATTTTCTTAACTTCCATAATTCTCAGTTTTCTGATCTAAGTCAAAATAACAATGCATATGTCATAGGTATTCTCAGGCTTAAATAAAATAACATAGGTAAAGTGTTTAAAGTTTAAAATAGTACCTGGCACATAGCAAATGTTCAATAACAGTTAATTGCCTTTATACATAGGATTATTTCTATTTTTGTAATTTATATTTTAGGAAATAAAAATGAACCAAAATTTTACTCATAACACTGAGACCATAGTAGCAACTCCTCAGTTATGACACTTTAAGAGGGTATACCACCTGAGTTGAACCTTACAACTAATTAGTGCCCACCCATGGTTTTGACAATTTTTTTCTTAACAAAACCATTTTGAAATATAATAGATTCTACCCTTTTTAACATTCATAAATGGAACAAACACCATATACCCCTTTATGATTGAAGATGATCATCACATCAGTTTTTGCACTGTGTAGATGTAGTAATGACTAAAGTTTCAAACAGCAGTTGTCCTGAGCAAAATAGGTACAGATCACAAGAGATATCTTAGTACTTCCTCTCTTGAGACAGTCCCTGGTATGTGCTTACTTTCTGATTTTATCTTCTTGTAAAAATCCATTGAAATATACATAACAACATGCTCTCTATATCAGCTTAATTTTTTTTGCCTTTAATAAAATGATTTACTGAATTAAAGAACAAGATAGCCTGCTCCTAAATTGTTTTCTTATCCTCCACAACAGCTATTCCTTCAAATCAATAGGTGATAGTATGGAATTATGCTAAAGAACATAGACTTTGCTGTCAGATAAACTTGAGTTCTAATTCCAATTGTGCCATTTCTTAGTTGTATGACTTTGGTCAATTTATTTTAACTCTCTGTTAAATTTGCATAATAGGATTCCCTACCTTATGGGGCTTATCTGGATTAAATAAAAATTTAGCTTTAAAATGCTTTTTATATATCTGGTACATAGTATGTGCTCACTAAATATTAGTCATTATCAGCACAATCCTGGGATATAGGTATTTCATCTAAATTTTTAATCTATGTTTTAACATCTCCTTTTTTTTTTTTCCTTTTTGTCCTTTTTACTGACCGGCAACAGGATCGCAACCCTCGGTGTTGCGCCCGCGCCTCGCTCAGCCAGTGAGCGGGAACCGGTCTCCACATGGGATCCGAACTCTCGGTGGGAGCGCCACCGCACTCGCAAGCGGCGCACTCTCCAGTGCGCCACCGGGCCGGCCCTTAACATCTCTTTAAAACTAGGAGACATGTTAACTACAGTTAATAATAATGTATTGTATAGTTTAAATTGCTAATAGAGTACATCTAAAATATTCTCCCAACAAAAAAGCAGTAACTATACGAGGTGATGAACATGTTAATTGTGGTAATCATTTTACAATGTATATATACAAGTATCAAAACATCACATACACCTTAAATGTGTACCATTTTTATTTGTCCAAAAAAACCCCAAATAAATAAGTAAATAAATTTTTTAAAGTAGGAGATATTTTGCAGGCAACATCATCTTATAATTGGCAGCATGTTTTCTAAGTTATACGTAAAATAGCAGTGCATATTAAATAATGGTACCTCCTACTACAGTCAATGACATCTTAGATTTAGAGAAATATAATAGTACATGCTCAGTAAATATTCACAAAATAAAATTGTTGCAAAGGAACATTTAACTTCTCAGCAATTATTTTTAAATTATTACATTAAAAATAACAAACCATACAAGCATGTATTTCTTTGACAGCTTTACCTTACATTTCCATTTCCCTAGCATTAATTTTGTTAGTGGACACGTAAAAGAAGGATTATTTTTTTTTAATGAAGTAAGACAGTTAAACTGTTCCAGGTTTATCCTAAGCAATGATTTTCCTGTTTTCTATATGTTTGTAGTTTAACGATATTCCAGGTACAAACAATATACTTTAAATTGTACTTTTAATATTGAAACTGCACTGAAAGTTGTGGATACTGCCTGAAAAACCTGACATCTGCTTTCTTTATATTTATCTCTTCTATAATAGTGTTATTTTTAAAAGACACTCTAATGTAAAAATTGAATTGCTGAAGTAACATCACAAAGCAGGACTTTAGCTAAATTGATCTTCCATTGAAAGAACTAGTTAAAAATGCATGAAATCCTCTGGAAACTCTTGGACATTGAAATTGTCCAGTCACCAGATATTTTTTTTTCAAGAGAAATTCATCTTTGATGCTCTTCTGTTTAAACTACAGACAGTTAATTCACCAGCAATGATCATGGTAGAAGCGGGCAAATGGTTCACCAGCATTGTCAGGGAATTGACTGTATTCAGAAATAAATTCTCCAGGAAAAAATAAATAAGTAAATAAATGTTATGCAGTTTCTCTGCCTGGAATTTTCTTCATTTATATTAGCCACTCATTGTTTATCTGTTAATAAATGAATGCCGTGATGGCTGTTGGGGAGAAGGAGTTATATTTAGTCTTCTGAAGCTTCTTTTTTTGGAAATACTGATACAATCTATCATATAATACACATGGTTATTGAAAAGGCACTGTGGCCTAATTAAAAGAACACAGGCTTTAGAGTCTTATAGAATTGGGTTTAAATCCCAATTTAACCACTTACTATGTGACTTGATTTCATTATTTAGCCTAGCTGAACCTCAGTTTCTTCCATTGAGAAATTGGAAAATAATATCTAGCTTGCCAAGCTGTTGTGAGCATTATGAATAACATATGTAAGGTGCCTAAGAGACTCAATAAATTGTAGCAGTTATCATTATCTTCAGTTATTATGATTGTCAACCATATTTTTTCATAAGAAACCCTTTGCCTTTTCAGGAAGTATTTATCTAAAAATAGGGACAGTCTGATCTACCATATTAAAATAAAGCTCAGTCTAAGCGCTCTGATTTAGCATGGTCCTTGCCAAGAAGAGTGGTGTCCAGAAACTTCATTGAACTGACCTTCCTAAACCTTGATCTTGTGTAACAGAAATGGAGCATCAACAAAAATTTGATCATTGTCTTTAAGTTAACTAGAAATTACTATTGTTTTCTTTAACACAGTTAAAAAGCTCAGCTTTTTTAAGCTTCTACTTTTTTCCTTTCATTTAAGAAAATGTGGAATCCATATCACAAGTGGCTTCAAAGGCACTCCCATTTCCTATGCTGCTTATGTAAAAGTTCTATGCAAACTATTTCCCATTTCCTGCTGCTTATGTAAAAGTTCTATGCAAACTATTATATTCTACAGTAAGCGTTGACAGTTTTTATATAAAAGACCACATAAAAAGTGGTTTAGGCTTTGCAGGCTGTACATTGTCACAATTACTCAACTTTGCCATTGGAACATGAAAGCAGTCACAGACAGTATATTAATGAACAGGCATGGCAGTGTTCCAATAAAGCTCTACTAAAACAGGCTGCTAGCAGAATTTGGCCCGTGGACCATCATCGTTTGCCAACCCTTGCTCTATAGCATTCTGACTTAGCAATGAGCCTGTCACCATGGCTCATAGGACTTATGTAGTGCATCTTGCAAAAGTCTTGGACATAGATGAGACTATCTGAAGCTAGTATTTAGAGAATGCTTCCCAGACCATAGAACTGTGCTGTGCTTGGAATACCTTTAATCCTGTGCTTCTCTACTAGAGCTATTTATTCTACCATCATATGGCCAACTATCTTCTTGTTTGTGACAAGATGCTTACTACTTATAGGCCTTCCCATTCCTGCTTCAAATCTGAGCTACTCCCTTTCTTATTGCTATTGAATTGAGTTTTCTTGTTTTTATTTTTCCAACGTGTCTAAATTTTTGGTTTCTTCTTTCTTTACTCCCCTGTCCCTGCTGTTTCTCCTGTATAACTCAGTGATCTTCTGAGCAGCTTAGATTTTTTGCCTGTTGCCAGTAAGTGAGAGGCTTTCTATTCTTCTGATAGTGAATGAAGCCATCAGATAGTATCTGACAGAAACCCCAAGACTTGGTCTCTTCTCAGTCCTTTTTGTGACTACTCGCTACACAAAGATTCTTTGTTTGTTGACTAAGTTTCTTTTTTGCTTTAATTTGCTTTACCTTCATTTATTTATCTAACAAGTTTTTGGGGTACTACCTACTATGTAACAGGTACTGTTCTCAGCACTGGGAATTCAATGATAGACAATAATATATGTTTTCCCTGCCTTCATAAAGTTTAGCAAAGAGAACACACTTTAAATAAATAAATATACACATAACTATGGTTTTGACATGTGGTAGAAAGGAAGAAAATCATTTGCAATGACAAAATGTAATGGGAGACCTAGTCTGAGAGGTCAGGGAAACCTAAGGAAGTGATTGTAAATATGTAATAAACCCTGAATAAATATCTGTGAAATTAATGCAGAAATACAATTATGTTTGAGATGAAACCAGGAGGATTGCCAAGAATTAGCCAGATTGAGTTTAGGGAATGAAAGAGAGAAAAGAGTCCAGACAGAGAAAAGAGCATGTGTGAAAGGCTCCCAGCTTGGTTCTTTCAGTGAAGCAAAAGATGGCATGAGAAGAGAAGGAAAGAGGTTGCTTCTCAGAATAAGGCTCTGGAGGTAGCCAGGGCTGTCTTAATGAAGGCCAATGGGCTATGTCTAAGGATTTTGACTTTGTCCATAGGAAGCCATTGATGCTTACATGATGAATTCCTAATTCCACATGGTTTTAAGTACCTTAAGTTGCCAAAAGTTCAAGCTCTAGAAACTTTCTAGAGTATACCTCCTGAAAAATCAAATAAAATAAATATGAACCAGTTCTTTTTCTCTTCTGCATTTGAGACAGATGTAAATCCATTTGTTCGTACTGCAACTTTCAAATTTCCACTTGTTAACAGTTCATGTCCCTATAATACCAGTATCTATTTGGTGAGTATAGAGCATCCTATTGAGAGGTCAATAAAAAATATTTGTAGAATCTCAGACGGACACATTCCAGGGATACAGAGATCATTTAGTCAAGACTATGATAGGACCCTCCAAAGTGCCACAGATGAATAACTATAGTTGTCTTCTTCTTAAGTGCTGCTGATTACTTAATGTTCACAACTTTTCAACCTTGTCCATCTTAGTTTTGTGTTTTGTTTTTTAACCATGTTGGCTTTTCACAAATTCTTCCTTCTATGAATGCGAATGTCTTCCTTATAACTTCTACCTTTAGCCCAAGTTGTCATTTTAGAAGTGGTTCATAGATAAACCTTTACTTAAAAACTAATGTGCTCTAATGAAACTAGAGATTAGATTTTGAATTAGAAAGTCAGACTGTGTGAAAAATCCATTAGGGTAAGCACAGTAGAATGAAATAGTGACTTATCTTCTATGCTGTAATAACTAAAAAATAGCATAAAATTAACTGTACTCAGAACTAGAGTCTTGTTTCTTTCCTTTGGTCAACAAACGGAGCACCTAATATGTGAATAGCATTTTATTACATATTCTGGGGGAATAAATAAGAGTAATAGTATTCAGGTTATAAGATCTTGCTGTCTTAGCGCTTATGATTTCTTGTGAGAGAAAAGATTTGTATGTTTATGTAAGTGCAGTAGGTGAGCATGAGCTGAATGAGCAGTATACCAAGGGAGAGCTATAGGAGTTCCCATAAACAGATCAGGGTGGGCTGGGTAGAGTAAATCCTCTGTTAAGAAATACCACACTCACTGAGTTTCTCTTTCAAATGGGATGGACCAGGCCTTATTTGTTATTTATCCTTCTCTTCCTCCCTTCCATTTCCTCTGCTACCTCCACCCCTAGCTGTTCTTTGGCCTGGATGAGCCCTCAAATGGTGTTTATTGAATAGAATTATCTTATCCCCCATACTACGTGAGTGATGTTAAGATGTTCCCGGTGGCTCACTTGGGAGAGTGCGGTGCTGATAACACCAAGGCCCCGGGTTCGGATCCCATATAGGGATGGCCGGTTCGCTCACTGGCTGAGTGTGGTGCTGACAACACCAAATCAAGGGTTAAGATCCCCTTACCGGTCATCTTTTAAAAAAAAAAAAAAAAAAAAAAAGATGTTCCATTCCATAGTAATCTTTCTGGTCTTCATTCTACTTTTTTTTTGCTTTCTGAATTTTTTAAATGAATATGTATTTTTAAATAAAAACATACAAATGCACAAAGATAATCATACCTATTGTGAGAAAACAGGAAAAAGCCAGTCTTCTGAAGATATGTAGGAAAAAAAATTTTTTTTCTTCTACTCTTTTGATATGGGTTCTGTTAGGAGCTTTGCCAGTGTACATTAAATGACCAGCAGCTTCTTCTGAATGGTTATCCTGGGCCTACTTTAGAGATTAAAATAAGTGGATTATGTGGCATGATGACAGTAATGAGCTATTGATTTAGCAGCAAAGCTTTGCTTATAGTTCCTTATTTCTCTATCTGCCTGATTTTTTTCAAGAACCACTTTATCATGTTTCTTTTTTCTTCCAGCGGAACGGAAGCCTCCTCTTTTCAACATGAATGCAATGAGTGCCTTATATCACATTGCTCAAAATGACTCCCCAACATTACAGTCTAATGAATGGTAAGACTCTGTTGTTTTAAATCTCTAAAAAATCACCATATGTATTTGATACTTTCATTAACTTACATTTTAAATATCTGACCTAGAAAGCATTTCATTCCTTCATCGTATTTTATAATTAATAAGTGACACTGGTGCCTCACAAGCATTAACTGTCTGTATGTGCACACACACACACACACACATGCATAGATTTATTGATTTATGCCATCACCATGGCTTGCACTGTGTTCTTAATGTGTATAACTGATATCCTACAGGGAACGTGCCTGCTACCTTCCTAACTAGTCTAGTCTCCCAAGTTATGACGGTTTGTATTGATTATCTCATTTCTGACCAATTCTCAGCCAAGAGAAATGGAGTGCCCTCTCTGATGTCATTATTTTTCCAGTTGTCATTTTTTACTATATATGTATTTAAATGTGTTAAGACAGATCATATACTATCTATTCAGAAGATGTATTGTTCCTTGCTGAAAATTATGATTTCTTTTTAACTATTTGGGCCACAAGAGTTATACAAAAAGGGCAATTTGAAAGAAGAGTGGACAAAATGGAACTTTCAAGATAGGAAGTATTTTTATGCAGAAGCATATACCTAGGTTCTCCATCCCTTATGCTTCAAGTTTTACTGCCTTGTTTTGAGTAGTGCAGGAGTTAATAAATGGTAAGTAAGAATATCGGCTTAAGAGTAGGAGAGTTATCTTGGAAAGAAAAATATGTGTAAAACTATTACATATAAACATAGTATAGTATTTTTCATTTTCTGTTATATATTATGATTTCACCTTACTTCTTTACACATTAAGATATATTTATATGTTGACTGACTTGAAACTGTTTACACTCATTATCCAAAAGAATTAATTTTAGATACCATAAACTTGAATATCAGTTCTCCTGATATTCCAAAATATCTTATTAAGAAATCTCCTAAAATGCTAAATTTTCTCTTAAATGAAAATTGTTTTAAGTAATCTGTGTGCTCTACAGACTCTGATTTTATTTATTTATTTATTTATTTTATGTGTTTGCACACACAGGACAGACTCCTTTAGGAGATTTGTTGATTACTGCTTGCAGAAAATACCTCAGGAAAGACCTACATCAGTGGAACTATTACGGGTAATTTTTATAATTTATATTTGAGGAGGGGGATTTAAAGTCATGTTATAGTGAAATACAGTAAATCATTCCTGTGGCAGCTCATCATGACAAAGTGATTTAGAATATGCTGCTTTAGGGCCGGCCCGGTGGCGCACTGGAGAGTGCACCACTTGGGAGCGCGGCGGCTCTCCCGCCGAGGGTTCGGATCCCATGTGGAGACCGGTTCCCGCTCGCTGGCTGAGCGAGGTGCGGGTGCAACACCGAGGGTTGCGATCCCGTTGCCGGTCCCCAGTACGGGTGTGACACTGAGGGTTGTGATCCCATTACCGGTCAGTAAATAAGACAAAAAAAAGGAAAAAAAAAAAAAAGAATATGCTGCTTTGTCATGTATCCAGAGATAGTAGCGAGGCATAGAAGTAGCAAGATTATCGCAATGTACGTGCTATTCCCTGCGGATAGTTTTTTCCCTATCTTTTCTTTTTTTTTTCCTTCCCCTCCTTTTTTGCCTTATAACAAAGAATTTTTCTCCTTCTTGCTCTCATCGTTATAGTAGTATTCCTATGACTAACATCTGCATGAACTCTAATACAGTATTCTCAGGACAGTCTGAGAATGGTTCAAATGCCAACTCTGGGTTTTTGATTAGGTTGTTGTTGCCAAATCTGCAGGCCGTGGAGATATGTGATAACTATAAAGCAGACATTTAAATAACATCATGTCATACATGTTAGTGAGAAGACTATCATGTTAACTGCATTAATTTGATTTAAACATCACATTTTTGAGCATCTCTTTTCATGTAATATTTTCTATAGACTTTATTCATAGGTGATGTTTTTCATCAACATTGGTGTAGTATGTGGTAATCTTTTACAATGTAAATATCTTTTACTTGGCACAGGATAATCCATATTTCTTTAACCTTTTTTATGTATTTATGTTTTTTCAGTCTTTTTTGTTTGTTTCATCTCTAGAATGGCTAGATTTTGTTACTGAGCAGTTTTTTTATTATTTCATGAGCAAATAAATTTTAATTCAAGAATTCAAGATTGCTTCAACATTATGAAACCTATTAATGTAATTTACCACATTAAGGGATTCAAAAAATTTATACACACTCATGTATGTATATATATAATTTTTTCAGTGAATATGAGTAATACATTTGATAATTCAATGCCAGTGCCATTCATGGTACAAATTAACAAAATAGGAATGAAAGATAATAGTTCCTTAACCTAAAGAATTATCTTAAAATACCTACAGCACACATCATATTCAACTATGAAATATTAAAAGTATTTCCTTAAATATCAGGAGTAAAAAACAACAAGAATGTTAGCTATGATTACTTCTATTAAGCATAGTACTAGAGGTCTTAGCAGATACAATATAGAAAGAAGACAGATTGGAAAAGGAAAAAGAAAACTACGTTTTTTAGGAAAAACTCAAAAGGGTTATATTGCCTAAATTTGTAAAGCTTAAAAATGTCAGCTGCCTTTATAACTGAAAAGCACCTTGCCTCAATCACAAATTCTTGGTTTCCATTTTTGTTTTTTTCCTTCAACTCTGTAAACGTTTTGCTGTTATTTTCTGGCTTTGAGTGTTCCTGAATCCAACTAGTTTTCCAATTAAAAGTAAGTTTTTTCTATTTGTGAGTAACCAGCCATAGGAATATGGTAACAGAAGCAACAGGGCAAAGGGCCCCACCTTGTTCTCCTGTGTTGCAGAGATGTCACATGTTCTACATGTGACCCACTTTGCATTCCTTAACAACAGCTCCACATTTCTGTAGGGAAAAATAGTAACGAGAACAAAACACCAGAAACACAAGACAATATCTTTATTACTTTGAAATAGGCAAAGAGTAAAAAAACAAACAAAAAAATAGTACACAAAAAGCACTACCATGAAGGGGAAAAAAATTAGTAAATTTGAGCTGTATTAATATTAAGAGGAAGAAAATCTCAAATAAGATATTACAAGGATTTAATGATAAAATTGTAGGGCTATGGGGCCGGCCCGGTGGCGCACTGGATAGTGCGCCGCTTGGGAAGCGCGGCGGCGCTCCCGTCCGAGGGTTCGGATCCCATGTGTAGACCGGTTCCCGCTCACTGGCTGAGCGAGGCGCGGGAGCAACACCGAGGCTTGCGATCCCGTTGCCGGTCCCCGGTCCGGTACGGGGGCAACACTGAGGGTTGCGATCCGTTGCCGGACACGGAAAAAAGACAAAAGACAAAAAAAATAAAATAAAATAAAATTGTAGGGCTATGGACATTAAAAGGATATAAAAAGCAAGTGGGGACTGTCTGGTTAGCGCAGTTGGTTAAGACGCAGCTTTGTAACACAGAGGTAAAGAAAGAAATGGAAGAGAAAAAACAATAATAGGTTAATCATATTTTAAGCAACAAACTAATAGAGTAAACCAACCCATTTAGGGCGTTTCTAAAGGTGGATAGGCTTAAGGAAATAAAACAAAATTAAGTGCAAAAAATAAAAGTTCTAAAGGTGATTCTTGAGTAGATAATACATGTGGAAGACAAAGGAGATCTTACATATGCCAACCTATTATTCCTGAAAAAGAAAACAAAACACATGGAGCAGAAGATATTTAAAGATATACCAGGAGAAAACTTTTCTGGAAATAAATATTTAGATCTTTCTTTGATTTGATTTGATAGGCCAAATCAAATGGACCCACTATCTATTCAACAAATATTTACTGATTGTCTACTATGCGTCAAGCACTATTCTAAACACTGAGAATACAGTAATACACAAGAAAAAGATACTCACTACCCTTGTGGAACTCATGTTCTAATGTGGGAGTAAGAAAATAAATAAATATGATATAATGCCAGGTGGTGGTAAACTCTTTGCAGAAGAATAAATCGGTAAGGATCAAGAGTGACAGGTGTTGCTGTTTTAGAGAAGGAGTTACGGGAGGCCTTTTAGGGAGATAACATTTAAGCAGAGCCCTGAAGAGAGGGGACAGTGAAACTGATCTTTAGTTATCAATAAATAATATCTTGGTGAAGTTCCTGAACACTAAGGATAAAGAAAGATTTATACAAACAGATCGAAAAAGTTTATTTTGGGGTGGGTGGAAAAACCAGTTATCTTCCAGACATACCTCTTCAAAAACACTCTAACCCAGGGCCGGCCCGGTGGCGCACTGGATAGTGCGCCGCTTGGGAAGCGCGGCGGCGCTCCCGCCCAAGGGTTCGGATCCCACATACGGACCGGTTCCCGCTTGCTGGCTGAGCGAGGCGCGGGAGCAACGCTGAGGGTTGCGATCCCGTCGCCGGTCCCCGGTCCGGTATGGGGGCAACACTGAGGGTTGCAATCCGTTGCCGGACACGGAAAAAGACAAAAAGACAAAAAAAAAAAAAAACCCTAACCCCAAAAAAAAAAAAAAACCCTAACCCCAAAAAAAAAAAAAAAAAAAAAAAAAAAAAAAAAAAACACTCTAACCCAGAAAACAATAGAACAAATATTTGCAGAGTTGAAGGAAAAGAAAATGTAAACCAAGAATTTGTAACCCAGCCAAGGTGCTCTTCAATTGTAAAGTCAGCTGACATTTTCGAGCCTCACAAATTTAGGAAATGCAACCCTTCTGAGCTTTCCTTTAAAAAATTGCTCAGTAATAAAATCCAGCCAATCTAGAGATAAAACAAAAATGAAGAAAAAGAAAGAAGGAAGGTGGGAGGAAGGAAAAAAGGAAGACAGGAAAGCAGAATGAATTAGGGACTGGAGAAACTGGTAAAAGGACTGATGATGAATACTGAATTTAATTGGCCTCCCCCAAATATTTATTTATTTATTTATTTATTTATTTATTTATTTATTTATTTATTTATTTATTTTACATGGCTAGAGAGACTATGCGTTCTTCATTTTGAATAAGTAATACAAATTTCAAAGGGTAAAAATATAGTAGAAAGTAGAATGTGAAAAGTAAATCTTCCCATTCCAGGCCCCTCTCTAGAGTTAGCAACCATTGTCACCAATTTTTTGCATGTCCTTCCAGAAATATTTTATGCATGTAAAAGTAAATATTTTTATTTTTGCACAAATGGTAGCAAACTATAAAAACTGTTGTACCTTGATTTTTTTTTACCTTTATAATGTCTTTAAGATATTGTTCCATATTACTCTATGCGGAGCTACCTCATTCTTTATAATGATCCCATAATATTCTCAGGTGACTACAACTTGTTTAACCAACACATGAACACATTTAGGGTGTTTCCAATCTTTTGCTATTACAAACTGTGCTGAATGCTATTTTTATCTGTATACTTTTTTTGATGTGATTGTTTTAACATGCTAATGACTTTGTTTTGTGTCTTTAAAAAAAGCTGTGCTGAAATGAATATCCTTGTATGTATATATGTCGTTTTGTACCTGTATAAGGATATCTGAAGAATAAATTCCTAGAAGTGGAATTGCTCATCAAAGGGAACAGGGATTTTAAATAGATATTGCCAAGTTGCCATTCAAAGAAGTTACACTAATTTACAGTCCCAATAACAAAATATGGGTACCAAAACTTTTGAACTTTGCTAGTGAGATCAGTGAAAAACTTTTTTTTCTGTAGTTTTAATTTGTATTTCTCATTATGGGAGAGGTTGAGCATCTTTCATATTTCGAAAAGACATTCTTATTGCCTTTTCTGTGATCTCTGCCCAGTTGTTTATTGGGTTGTTATGTTTTCCATATTTATAGTACATCTTTCAAGTATATTTTTCCTATTTCTATTTTGACATTCTTTATTCTGGGCTTTTTGGGAGAAAGAGTAATGCAGAAATTCGTTATAAGGAATTAAGTAAGAATCCAACTTTTTCTTCCCACTTGGCTATCTTGTTATTCCCAAATATTTTTCAATAAACCATCTTTTCCTCATATTTTCTTCCTGACATTAAGATGTCACTTTCACACTGAATCCATTTAAATATAGAACTAAGGTAAAAAGTATTGAAATGGTTAAAGAATAGAAAGTAAATGTTATAAACATTGGCAATATAAAAATAATAATGTAACCAGAAAAAACTAGAGGCAGGAAAGAAATGTAAGTGTACTAACTTTCCTATCTTTCAGAGTAGATGGTCAATAATATTTCTCAAATTGAAATATATAGTTTTAAAAAAAAACCAAAGGTAACTCCTATCAAAGTTTTTCATAGTCTTTTTTCCCTTAATGTTAGTAGTTCATTTAGGAACAAATAACTCTTTTGGTGAAGAAATTATAACTAAAGTTATGCAATTATTTTACTTTAGTTTCTTCTAATTCTGTTAAATTCAAGCATACCTTAATTTATACTTAAGGTATACTTAAAATTAGCATGTACGATAAGATTTTCATGTAAATTTATTACTAGATATCTCGTATTGTTCTGAGAGAGAAAGAAAGAGAGATGACATCTAAAATGATATTCCATAATTTAACATTTATTTCTAGATGGTGGAATTTGGGGTGATTTTTTCTTATATATTTTTCTGTATTATTTGAATGTTCAAAGTAAACATATTTTTAAGAACAATAAGATTATTCTTTTAAAAGGGTCTGGTCATCTTTTAATTGTAGGAGTTTGGAGAACAGAGAGGAGATGGGATTGCAAGCAGAGAGAAGAACATGAGCAAAGGCACATTGGTGTGAAACGCATGTGCATTATCTAGAATGTACTATTACATTCCAATGTATGTACATTATCTAGAATGTACTATGCCTTGGATAGAAAGAAAGAGTAGGAGTGACTAGATTTGAACCTTGAAATACAAGCAGGAACCTGGCTGTAAAAGGTCAGACTTAATCTAAGAGGCAGTGAGATATTTTTAAGATGTTGAATATATCAGCTTTAAAAAGGCTTAAACAGGTACAGGTTTAATTATCTCATGTAATAAGAAATCCAGGACATGGGAAAAGGAGGGCGTGTAAGCAGTTCAGAGCTGTAAGCAGCTCAACAATGTCCTTCTGACCCAAGCTCCTTCTGTCTTCCTACTTCACCATCCTTATCTTTTATCTTCTTTGTCACAAAATGACTGTTACCTTACAGGGACTCAAGGCTTTGTTCCAGGCAGGAAGAAAGGGAAAAGGCAAGGGTTAAAACACCATCTCCTCATGTGCCTTGCTTTTTTATTCCAGAAAACTAAGCCTTCCTTAGGGACTTCTGCCTATCTTTCATTGGCCAGAACTTGGGCACCTTGTTATCTGCAACTGCAAAGAAGGCTTAAGTTCAATTCCTTTACTTTCTGGTGCTTAAAGCAAAGTAAGGCAAGGAAAAGAGGTTGGAATGGGGGATAAGTGGCACACAGTATCTGTCACAATGAATGACATGATCGAATCTGTGTTAGAAAGAAGACTATGGTACTAGAACACCAGAAAACACCCCCTCCCCCCCTGAAAAAGTGTAAATTGCAGTTCTAGTCCTTCCACTAATTAGCTGGGGAAATCATTTAACTTCTCAGGGCCTAAATTTCCTCACCTTGAAAAAAAGAATGTCTAAGAACCATTCCTACTCTAAAATTATGTGATCCTAAGTCATAGCTTGAAGTTTACCAAAAACAGACTTGCACTTATATAATTGCAAGCACTGGAATAGCAAAGTGATTTACTTTCTCCTTTTCTTTCTCATCCTTGAAATGTGCAGGCTACACTCGCTTCTGGGAATAGTCTTTCGTTTTCAGAAAGGACTCTTTGCAGAGGAAGAGATATTTTATAAAAGCAAAAGCCACAATTCCCCTGACAGCAAGTCAGGATGAAGAAGTACTTCAAGACGTGTATATTGTTTTCTCAGAAGAGTCCTGCTCCTCTTTTATATCTGTTTAAATTATAAAGGAATTAAATCCATTCCAATATTAAGGCCCACTACATTATATCTCATTTTCCCAATATCTTCAAATTATAATTTTACATAAGTGAATTTTCCACATAACTGAACTTTGTCCTTTAAAAAACACAACTTCCTCCTCTCACTTTTAACTATTTTCTGTAGTAATCTTGCTGAAATATGTGATGTGCTTCTGTGCCCTCTTAAAAAGAACATAGTGAACATAATTTCAGTCCATGATGGCTCAGAAACAGCAGTGTTTCATGAACTCTGGGGGCATAAAAGGGGCGACGTAAGTAGCATTTGCCCTTTTGCAAAATAGCCCACAAATCTTTGTTCATTTTTATTTGTTTGGTTGGTAGGTGTGTTACTTATGAAGTTTCTCTGTCTACTACTAGTCAGGCTGTCAGAGAACTAACAAAGGACACTTCTTTTTACAACAGATAACTGTACCTCTAATAGTTCTCAATCCTTTATTCCCTCACTTTTAGTCCCTCTTTCTAATCTGCTATGGGCTGAGAAACCAGGAAACCAGAATATGTGTTAACAATCACATTGAAAGTGAAAGCCGAGAATACCAAGAAGAGTTTACAGACTTTGGGGCAGTTATTTCCACTCCTGAGAGGCCCCTTTCCCTTATTTCTGGTTATACAACTCTTTAAAGGAGAAATGAAGTTGCCAGAATTCTGACTTCCGCATAAATTGAACAGCTGACGTATTTTCAAGCATACACTATGTGACCATAGAAATAGAAAACAAAATATACACAAGTCTGTTTATCAAAGGGTAGTGTGAGGTGGGGAGGAGGATTGAGGCAGGTTATAACAAGAATAGACTGTACTGTGTATCCCTTTGCTTATTATATAGTTTCAGGATTGAAAAGTACAAGCGTACCTGCTACTATTTGAAGTTCTAATGATAACTTATATGATAAAATAAGCCTCAAGAATTCCCAAATGAAAAGATTCTCAATCCCACTAATCATCAGGGAAATGCAAATCAAAACTGCAATGAGAGATCACCTTATACGTGTTAGAATGGCTAATATCAAAAAGACAAGATAACAAGCATGGGCACATGTGGAGAAAGTGTACATCCTTGTACACTGTTGGTAGGAATGTAGACTGGTGCAGCCATTGTGGAAAACATTATGGAGGTTCCTCAAAAAATTAAAAATAGAACTACCATAAGATCCAGCAATCCCACTACTGGGTATATACCCAAAGGAAATGAAGTTAGCACTTCATAAAAATATCTGTGCCTCCATGTTTATCATAGCATTATTCATAATAGCCAACATACGGAAACAACCCAAGTGTCCATCGGTGGATGAAAGGATAAAGAAATTGTGGTATGCATACACAATGGAGTATTATTCAGCCTTTAAAAAGGTGATCATGCTGTTTATGATAATATGGATGAAACTAGAGGACATGCTAAGTGAAATAAGCCAGACACAGGAAGAAAAATACTGCATGATCTCACTTATATTTGAAATCTAAAAAAAAAAAAAAAAAGAAACCACACTCAAATACAGAGAAATAGAGAGTATAAAGGTGATTGGGGTTATGAGGAATGGAAATATGGAGGTCAAAGGATACAAAGTTTCAGTAACATAGAATAAATAAATGTAGAGATCTAAAGTACAGTATGAGGATTATAGTTAATATTGTGTTGTATCCTGTAAATTTGCTAAGATAGATTTTAGGTACTTTTGCTACAAAAAATATATATAACTGTGAGATGATGGATACGTTAATTTGCTTGGCTGTAGTAATGATTTCACCATGTGTATATGTACAAGTATACTCAAAAACTTCATGGAAAAATAGAACTGAAAGATAATACAAATCTTTCGATGGACTTTGTATATCAAAACATTATATTGTATACCTTAAATATATACAATTTTTTAAAACTGCTCACGTAAACTCTAGGACAGTTCACAAAGTGGGGCTTGAGGAAGAAGAAAAAAGCATTATTCTTTATGAGATTTTTGCAACATGGGAGGACACATGACATGAAAATCACATGTTGTTATTTCTGCAAAATCCGTAGAATTGTTTTATGCTTCTTTGTTTACTTTTATATCTATATCTTGCACCTGTATTTCATCCTTATCAGTTTGTTTTTTCTCCTCCTCAATCAGCATGACTTTGTTCGACGAGACCGGCCACTACGTGTCCTCATTGACCTCATACAAAGGACAAAAGATGCTGTTCGTGAGCTAGATAACCTACAGTACCGAAAAATGAAAAAAATACTTTTCCAAGAAACACGAAATGGACCCTTGAATGAGTCACAGGAGGATGAAGAAGTAGGTACAGTTTATTTCAGCAGGCACTTACGGAGTGCCTACTATGGGGAAAAAGTTCTGGATTGGGCACTACGAAAATAAAGACATAATTGACATCCTCTGCCTCAAGACATGCAGAGTCGCAGAAGAGACATTTGTAAAATAACTGATATAAAGCAAAATATGAAAAGTGCTGGAGAAGTATGTCACCATCGCGGGGGTCCACAGTGGGAGGAAAATAAGTTTGCTGGGTGGATTCATAAATCCATGGGAGACATGATGTTAGTGGTTTTTGACAAATGGGCATAGGGCATTTTAGACTCAGGAAAGTGTTGTGCTTTAGGAGGATTATCCTGGCAACGGAGTGTAAGATGGATTTGAATGGACAACATCCTGGACAGTAGTCCATGCAAGAAGTAATAAGGGCAGTATCAATGAAATGGGGAAAAAGGAACACTTTTCGAGAAGCATTGTAGAGGTAGATTTGATTATATTTGTACATAGCTTCTCACTGAAAGTGACAGATGAGGAAGGGTTTGAGGTGACCATAAGCATTTGAGCCTGAGAGGCTAGGAGTATGTTAATACCAAGAACAGAGAAAAAGAACCAGGAATAAAGAGCAGATTTAAGATGATTTCAGTTTTGTGGCTATTGAGTTTAAGGTCCTGGCATCATATTGTACTGGCATATTAAGATGGAAGTTTTCAAAGGAGAGATGACTTCCTGGTTTCTCATTCAAAGCACTTAAAAAGAACTGGTAGAAAATAAAGGCAATGTTTGGGACACCCGAATGGTGATGACTAGCAGTATGTTGGGATACACAAACCCAGAACACAGGAAGGAGGTATCAGCAAGGGTAGCTGGTTGCGGGGTCAAGAGCTTTAGAATGATAGCAAATCAAGGAGCTGGATGGAGAATGGGAAGAGGGCCCATGTCACATAAAAAAAGGGAGACCTAGGAGATAAAGTCATCACAGATGGTAAGAGAGTACACAGCTTCAAGGAGGGAAGCACAATAGTTAGACAATGACCAAAAAAAATGTTAATTGGGTTTTACAATTAGGACATCTTTGAAGACCTAAATAAAAGCAATTTCACAGGACTAGGTATATACTAGGAATAGTAGATAACCACGGGTTGTGGAATAAATGGGAGATGAGAAAGTGGAGACAGCAAAAGTTTATTTTAAGATTCAGAAATTTGGCCAAGAAGGAAAAGTGAGAGAGGTCAGCATATAGAGAGGTCCATAAATATGGAGCAGCCCTCTTCATATTTATATGCAGAGGAGGGGGAGCCAGGACAAAGGCATTGAAGAAAGAGGAAACAGATGTAGTTAAAGAAGAAGGATCTTAGGAAGCGGATAGGATAAGAACAAAAGTATTCAGGAATTAGTCTTGAACAAGACAAAGGAATCCTCTTCCTCTCAAACTGGATAAAAAAGAAGAAAGGGATAAAGAATGAATGTGTGTTAGCTTTTTGTTATAAAAGAAAATGAAACATAGCTATTTTATCAATAATTATAAAAGTGAAAAACTGAATTGAACCATAACATCTCTTGATTGCATGTAGAGAAATGCAATCATTGGGAAATAAATCTATTAAAAATATAATGTATTATCTATCATTTTTGCATTACCCAGTGATTCCTTATATTGCCATGGCTAAGTAACAGTTTATTAAAGTTGTATGTGTATAGTATGGTTCTTTGAAAACAGGGTTTATTTGTAGCTGAGTTGATTTAATTATATTATTTAATCTTATATCAAAAGATATCACACTGTGATGGATAAATTATATGTTCTGATTGTTTTACCACTTTTCAAATAGTAGTCTTTGGACCAGTGATAATGAATACCAGTATTATTTAACAGATATATTTAATAAGATTACAGAGGTAAGCATGATAGAATTGCTTGAGGGAGGCAGAATTTAATTACCTGTCCAGGACAGTAGAATTAATATCCCTGCTTAGATATAAAGTTACTCAGTAATGACTTGCAGAGGAGCATATTGCTTGTCAAATCTCTGAAAACTCTCTCCACTCTACTTTAGTTTCAAGTGACCACTGCTGGGTTTGCAGATATCCTAAAGGTCACCTTTTCAGTGGCCAGTAGTGTTTCTCTAGCACCTTGTTATTCTTGACGGTCTCTTACTAACCTGGCCTGAGTCTGCTTACTGAATAGCAATATGATAATATGATAGTTGTGTATGAAAGTCTTGGGATAGCAGTATGTGGAGCCTTATGACCCTTGGCCAGAATGGCACCTGGGGAAGGCATAGAAGGGAGTTTGAGACATCTGAAAATGGTGGGGGAATAGTGGAGCCACTACCTAAAAAGTTTATCTTTGCGGATTGGCAGAACTTGGCACTGCAAAATTGAGTATGCTTAATAGCTCAGTTAATGGATTGGCGCTTTATCTCCAGTCATTTTTTTAAATCCCAGTGCCCCTTTTTTATAGGACAGCGAACATGGAACCAGCCTGAGCAGGGAAATGGACAGCCTGGGCAGCAACCATTCCATCCCAAGCATGTCCGTGAGCACAGGCAGCCAGAGCAGCAGTGTGAACAGCATGCAGGAGGTCATGGACGAGAGCAGCTCTGAACTTGTCATGATGCACGATGATGAAAGCACAATAAATTCCAGCTCCTCTGTGGTGCACAAGAAGGTAGGTTTCATTGTACCCTTCACAGCGCTAGGCTTTGTCAATCATCACGAAGCCAGCTCGGGTCCCTGAGCTTCCAGACATTTAAGTTACCTTTTTGCAACTGAAATGTGGAACTAAACCTAGCACTTGACCATTTGCTTACAGTAGAAAAG
The DNA here is from genome assembly GCF_000696425.1 of Galeopterus variegatus. Lineage (NCBI taxonomy): Eukaryota > Metazoa > Chordata > Mammalia > Dermoptera > Cynocephalidae > Galeopterus > Galeopterus variegatus. Next base: position 109,970 of record NW_007728248.1, on the reverse strand, counting down.
AATGAAGAACTATGCAGGCTACGTCTGCACCTGTTTCTTCATCTTCCTCTCTCGTTTCTGTGATGTTCACCATCAATAAATAAAAGTAAATAAATCTATAAATCTTCAAGTCAAAGAATCCAGTAAGTCCTTCTCTAAACCAATAACCTTATTACTGCAGACCTTCAAAGCTTCCTGAGCATAAGCTGTTGATCATTCCTGCTTAGAAGTATGCTTTTTCAGAAGTATGTTTCTTTTTTTTTTTTTTTTTTTTTTTTTTTTTTTTTTTTTTGTCCTTTTTGAGACCGGCCACACCGCGCTCAACCAGTGAGCGCACGGGCTGCCATCCCTATATAGGATCTGAACCCGCGGCGGGAGCGCCACCGCGCTCCCAGCGCGCGCTCCCAGCGCCGCACTCTCCGGAGTGCGCCACGGGCTCGGCCCAGAAGTATGTTTCTTAATCTATATTCTCAGCATACTATTTGTTTTGAAACAGTTTCTACTCTTCTCTGCTTTTTCTTGGATTTATTGTTTACAATTCTTCTAAAGCTAGCTCTCTGCCAGCTTGAATATTCTGACTTTTGAATGAGTATGTCTGGTTTTTATTTTGGTTTACTTTTCCAGTTAAAGATTCTCATTTCATACAAGCCTATCATGATTCATAAGTTGAAATACTTTATGAAAAAAATTGCAAAGCTTCTTTCAAAGCAATTTCTATCAGATGAATATTTTATAGAATTATCAATATTTCCATTTAGGAATTCTCCACAAGTGTTTTGAGACACCTTAGGTAAACAATCCAGTTAGTACAGAATTATAGAAAAGGATCCCTTACAATTTTTTCCTTATTAGGTATATGTGAGGAATATATATACTTATTTTAATGAGTGGCAGTGATCACATTGTAATTCCAGTGAGAACGCATGTTTAAGAATTTTTTCACTTAGACTTCTATTGGTTGTGCTTTTTTCTTGGTAGGAAAAGAAATTGAACAGGAAAGAAGGAGGGCAGGAGAAAATATATTAGTGCCCAGTCATGAATAGAGTATGGATACACTTTTTTTTTTTTTCTGGAACTGATGAACTTATTCATTTATTCAAGCAAATATTTATTGGTCCCTCTGCTATGTGCCAGGAACTATGGTAGACCCTGTAGATGCAGAGGAAATAAAACAGACATGGTACCTTCACAGAGTTTGTTATCTGTGGGGGAGATTAAGCAAATAATCACACAAATAACTATGTAATTAATAATGAAACTTGTTCTGAGTAAAATAGGGACTTAATCTAGCAGGGAGTAATGGAAAGCCTACCTGATGAAGTGTTATTTAAGCTAAAACTTCAAAGACAAGTAGAAGCCAGCTAGCTTGGGGTGAGAGGTGGGGGTGAATCAGAAAGCAATAAGTACAAAGGCCCTGAGACAGCAACGAGCTTTGTATGTTCAAGGAAGAGGAAAAAGGCCAGAGAGGTTAGAGCTTGGTGAGCTATGTGAACAGTGAATTGGGACCAGAGAGGTAGTAACGACCCAGATTATCAGGAAGCCATGGAAGCAGTCTGAGGAAAGGAGGGATATCAGATGCAGGAATCTACAAAGAGTTCAGCATTGCTAGTCGTCTTCCTTTGGGACACAAGCAAGTGGTCATGTATTTGAAAAGTAGAAAAGAACGTTTTTCTGGGCTCTCTTTTTAGAGGGAACTATATCATCATGGTTGCTGACATGTCTGGCTCTTTCCTTTCTATTACCTCTGAGGCTCCGTGGGTATAGGGAACAAAAAAAGAGGAATTCAGCTGGATCTTTGTAATCCAGGCCTTCTCAGGTGAGCACTCAGAATTAGACGAAAGATACTATTTGCATAATCAGCAAGATACAAGACCCTGGTCTAGAACTCACTGGGGGTTTTAATTTTAATTTTGGTGTTCTGTTGTAGACCTATATTGTGATAATATGGGTCTTTTAATACTTTTCTCTCCCTGATGTAATCATTTAAGAAGAATAGATATAATTAACATTCTGAAATAGAAGGAAGTTGTGTGTGATCCACAAAAAAATACATGTCAGGAAGAATTTGTTATATGATGTATTTTTATTTTGTGATGAAATCTATAAAGAAAATGTAATGGAAGGGAATTGAAACACATTTGCAAGTAAAACTTTGAATGAGTTAACTTGAAAATATAAGCAGGCTATGAAAATAGAATATATATCAAAACTTAATGTTAAATATGGTAATTCTTCATGAAATCCATTTAGTCCCCATACCTGAGCTTTAGAATATGTGATCTTTAACCACAATAGAAATAAAAAGTTATTCAGAAACTTTATATTTATTGGTTTACTCAAGTTCCTAAAACTTTTTCAGTTGGGAATATAAATAAAATAGGATCTTAAACTCTCAACAGAAAATTTTATATACTGGACTGTAGGATGAGTAAACTAGCATATAGCTCTATCTGCCACTGTTCGTTTTATTTTACTTTGGATAAGTCACAAACCTCTCTGGGCCTCCGTTTCTCCATCTGTAAAATTAAAATTTTTTAAAAAGAAGTCTTAAAATTAAAACTTCTCAGGTCCCTTCCAGGTCTAAAATTCTGTGCTTCTATTCTTGTAATCTTTAAAGAAGTAGTTCTTACCCACAGTGTCACCCCGGCAAGGTCTACTTTTATCTTCTATGTGATATATTTGGATTCCACTTAAGATTTGCCTTGAAGAAGGGTTTTTTTCTGAAAGCCACTGCCCCAGTTAGTCCCTTCTCCATGCAGATGGGATGGCAACTACACTCTATTACGTGTAGGTATGGATAACATATGTGTCACAGGTTGGATTTTCCAGGATGCAGAGCTGGGACAGGGTAGCCCTGCAGGATTTTTTTTTTTTTTTCTTCATATTAGGAAGTTCACTTGTGGGAGGGAGGAGAAGGAAGCAGCACTGGGCAGAGGACAAAGCTGAGCAAAATTCAGGCCCAACAGCAGCCTCAACCAACCCCATAGGGAGCTCCGGAGCCAAAACGGCCCTTCAGAGTTGTCCAAGCTGGGCAGAAATATCTGGGCCGTGATACCCCCACCTAAATCAGTTGTTGAATATGGGCAACCTAGGAAGGGTATAAACTTGAATGAGGCTGCTCTGTGCAGCCGAGGCAATCCCTAAAGGAGCTGACAGCCAAAGACAACTGCCAACAGCACTCCCAAGCTGCTGGGGCAGCAAGTCCTTCCTTAAAGGGGGATCTGCAAGGTGCATTTCTGAATCTATCATCATTTGTGACCACAAAGATTTAGAAACAAGCAACCAATATTGTTTTATGAACATTTACCTGTGTTTCCTGGGTTCATGTCCAGAATCTTAGAAAAGCCTATATATCATTAAATTATCATATGATGAACAATAGTGTAACCATTATCTCATTATCCTACTTTATTTTCTTCTTAATACTTGCAATTATATAAATGATAGTAAGTATTAATTTATTATTTTGTGACTAGAATGTAGATTCCATTATGTCAGGACTATGCCTGCCTTGTTTGGCACCATATCCCCAATACCTAGAATAGTGCCTGGCACAGCAGGGACAAGTAATTTTTTGCTGCCTCTCGACATAGTGCCCAGTCTAATTATGGGATGACTCTCTATTTCCCTGGGATTACATTTTCATTCTCATTCACTTCCTTGTTCTGAAGGAACAGCAGTTTGCCACTGAATGGTTATTAGCCTTTTTCCCTTTAAGAAACTAAGAAGAAAAAAAAAAAAAAAAAGCCCACAGGAAATAAATTAATTCCCAAATATTAAACATCGTGCTATTCTGGTTCATTGAACATAATGCATTAAAAGGGTTAAATAATTTTAGATATTATCTTTATAGTTTGAAGGAGCTAAATGAATAGAGTTTGTCCAACAATAATATCCAAGACAATGAGAACATGCTTAATAAATGCCAAAATATAAGAATAAAGGTGAGGAAATTTTTTGTCCCCCTTGGTTGTTGTAATCAAGAAGACATGTCCTAAATTAGTTAAATCATACATCTGAAACAGATTACCATTTCATACAGGAAGTAAACTCACTTTGAAAAGCCAGGTGTAACTAGTGAGAGCTTGATTTGCAATTAACTGTCCTGTACCCCATAATGAAGATTCCCTGATTTTAGCAGGACAGTTCTATCACAGATCAAGCTCCTAAAGTGTAAAGTGGGATGCTGTAAATTTTTCTGACAGAATTTTAGGTTACTTCTTTCTCTCAGTCCTTGTCTCTACTCTGGTCTTTCCCAGGCCCTGAGGGTATCCTAATCTAAGCCTAAAAGCCAATATGGGGATCTGAACCCTTGACCTTGGTGTCACCAGCACCATGCTCCCCCAAGTGAGCTAACCAGCCAGCCTCAAAATAAACTTTAAGTACTTATTTCCTTTCCCCTTGTTAGTGCTGCCACGCTGCTTTTTCCAGTAACAAGAGTATTGCCATATCTCTAGATTGGTAGCTCCTCAGGACCTCTCTCTTCACCTACCACCTAGCAGAGTGTCTGTTACAGAGTAAGCACTCAATAAATGTTTTGTTGATTAAATTGAAGGTGGATCTTTACAGGACACGACTCTATACCTCTATTCTTGATTATTCACAAGTGACTACAGGGCAAATTTTTAATTCAGATTAGTTTCTTTGTTGTCACCCATCCTACTCCTTAAAATCATTGTGTATACTGCATTAGAAAACAGATTTTCATACTGTCCTAAGCAACAAAGTCTATTTTTAAAATTTGTCAGTTAAAAGATATACTTTTATTTGTTAAAGTGTAAAATCAATTACCTTTGCCTGTTGCTGCCTTTGATTAGTATAGACCATAAGGCTTTAATATATTAAAAGCATTGTTCTTTAATCAATGTTATTTTAGGTATGCCTAATGAACTCCAGTCATAATGGCCACTTTTTAGGGATTATTTACAGAAAATATTTCTTAAAAATCATTCTACCCTAACTCATAAAAGTTTACTTGGCCCTTCCTATTAGTCAATGTTAGTTCTTTTCTCCTGCCCACCTCCCCTCCCCGCCCTTTTCTTTAAAGAAAAAAAAAGAAGAAAACAGCTTTCACCATTTTCATGGAAGTAAAAAAATGTCCTTGAGGGGATAGGATGTTCTAGTTTAATTTTCACTTGCTTCAGTGGCCTTTCTATTTTCCTATAGCACAGGGGTAGGTTCTTTGACTCTTCAACTCACATTTGGCAAAGTTAAAGTAAATTAATATATGAAGGTAATGTTTCTTCAACAGAGCAGTCATACAACACCTCCCTGCAGTAGTGTTTTTATCTGCAGGCTTCTGCTAGTCATCTTTTCTCCCTAACTGTCCTTCCAGGTTAAGAGATCCTTTTCCGTCTTCTCCTCCCTTTCTTCTACCCCAGCTTTTGATAGTTACACCAGCTTCAACAGTGATTTAATAATTTTGAAATGAACCAAACAGAAGAGGTGGTGGGTTTGCTGATCCCTTCTCTACAGCGTGAAAAGTGTGGGAGTCTGTAAAAAGCCTTCTCATCACCAGATAAAAGCCATTTTTAGATACACTGCCCCCCACCACCAGCTGCGTAAAGGTGTACTTGTGTGTGTCACTATTTCATCACTTTCTTAGAGTACAGAGTGGCAGGTTTTTATGAAATACAAATTTGAATTCTGTTAAATAATCCAAGAGAAAATGTCATTTTCTCAAAATCTCCTCAGGCCTATATTCTTGAGCTTGTTTATTCAGCAAACATTTACTGAATGCCTACTAAGTATCAAGCACTATGCCAGGTGCTGGGAAGATTGAGATTTTTCAAACCACATTTAGTTTGCCTTCAAAAAGCCCACAGTCTCATGCAGAGACAGACAAGTAAGTGTGATGAGTTCTGTGATAAAGGTAAACCCAAACACAGCAGAGTCCAGAGGAGTGGCTTCCAGGAGCAAACTTGAGTTAATTTAGAAACTCTAGACAAGTGACTGCACCATGAATCTTCATTTCAGAAGTGTAACAGTCAGACACTTAGGGAAAAAACTTCTAAATAAAAGTAAAACCCCTTGTCCAGGGTAGAATTGTAAAATTTGTGCCTCATATTTCACATACTTCGGTACATTGTACAAAAGTTAAATTCTTTTTACTAAAGATTTTGAACAAACATTATGACAGCTTCTTTTTTAATCTGAAGAAGTTTATTTTTTACAATGAAAGAATATTGCAAATTTACCAGGTTAACATAGGTTTACTTAAAACTGGTCCCAATCATACTGATATTTCAAGGAGTTTTTTTTTTTTTTTTTTTTTTTTGGTTCCTGGATGATTTTTTAAAGATAAATTGTAACCAAGCCATGTATTTTGTCTTAGTAAAGTAGAATGTGGTATTTGTTCTTAATCTCCTAAAATCATTTTTCAAAGATGTTGGCCCTCTCATCATTTGGAAATAATCTGCATCCAGTGCCTAACTGCATAAAATAGCAAATTGACACTTTCCATTATTATTTTTAAGATGTATGCAGTTCACAAAGTCTGGGAGCCAGGTATAGTGGTCATTTTCAAAGGGACTGGTACTTGAAGGGGCAATATAATCAACAAATACGTCCAATGAAGCTGATACTTGAATTTGTTCAGGCTTACTTCTCTCTCAAGTCACATTCCCCCCATTTTGAGGTTTTTTTAAATTGCTTCATTAAAGCTGTCTGTGGAGTTTTGAACCTGTTTTATGTAATGAAACTGAATATTTAAAAATTAATTTCCTAATACATTTGAAATGGATATCCACTATTAGACTAAAATTTTGTCCCATTTTGTGGTCTCTTGCATAATATTTAAAGACTTTTAGTGATAGTAATCTCTGTTATGAAGCTGTTCTGGAAAACTAAGAATTCTTTTATAAAAGAAAAAACTTCTAGGGGAAAACAAAGAATTATATACATTAAAATTTTGAGTCTATTCTTCACACTAACTTCTAAAATAGCATTATTTTTAAAATATGCCTTAGTGGGTTATTTAACTACTTATGTATCAACTAAAGTCAATGTGATTTTGAGATTTAACTTTTCCATTGTATTCCAATTTCTTTAAGTTTAATATACTTAGAAAATATAATGTGACTTTTAATTTGATATGCAGGGTCTTAAACCCAAAGTGTTAATTTTTATCAGAGATTAAAAAAATGAAAAGTTATACATATTTGTATATGAATATATTTTGTTCTGATCTGTTATGAGGACAACATGGATTCTAGTATCACTTTTTGTCTTTGTATATCAGTTATTACAATTTGAAATTTAGTCACTGCCGCATATTTGAGGTCTCCCTCTCAATCAAGGTACTTAATACGTCAGCCCACTAATACTCACTAAAACTGTGACTTAAGACCTACTATAAAACCGCAGACCTATACTTAGTGTATCTCTTCTTATTTGCTAGCATTTAAAAGCTTCTTACTTTTCTGGGACTGTGGTATTAAGTTCAGTTTCAGACATAAATATAATTCATTAATAAATATATAGTAATGTAAATGATAGCAGATCCCAGTGCCTTCCTCTTTAGAGCCTAAAACCTAGTATATGAATCCCAATCACACACCTAATCTCTCTTTTCCCTGTGAAATAAAAGCTCAGATTTCCCAGGAAATAATGTAGAATAATTTTCACTGACCCTTCAAGCATTTTCTTATAAGTTTCAAAAGCATGGGTTAAGAGATGCATTTTTTACCTATAGCATGGCCTAATAGAACTTTCTGCAATGATGAAAACGTTCTATGTCTGCACTGTCCAATGTCGTAGCCACTTACTGTAGCTTTGAGCACTTGAAATATAGCTGGTGTGACTTAGGAACTGAATTTTATGTTTTATTTCATTTTAATTAGTTTTAATTAAAATAGCCACACATGGCTAGTGGCTATTGTACTGGACAATACAGATGCAGAACATCCCTTGAATTTGGTGTATATGCCCTCAGTGGCGAGTTCATTAGAGACTACAATACATAAATTTTTTAAAAATTTCTAAACATAAATGTAATAATGGTAGATACCTTACCAACACATTGAAACATTTTAAATTTATGAAACAAAAAAGTAAATCAGTCTAATGATAAATTTAATTTTGGATCTTGGCTTTTCCGTAAAAATCTGGATGTAAATTTTAATTTCCCTCAAGGAATATATATGTTTTGACTTATCAAAATTTTAGACTATAATAAAATTTTGTATTTTCTAAACCTCCTTAATTCTTATTTTCTGATGAAGGAAAAAGCAATTTAAAAAATTTCAAGTAGTCATGAACAAAATGCAAAACTGACTTCTGAACAAATGGATTCTCCTAAAACCCTAGGGAAATAAGGAATTAATTTCTCCTTCCCCATCCTGAGCATGTACTATTTAAAAATCCCCCATAGTTGTATATGTTTTTGAGCCACTAATTACTATAGTCTCTTTTTTGTTTTCTGAAGGGTTAGACCTACTTGCTGACTGACCACTTCATCTTTTACAGAGGGGAGCATCGTCCTTTGAAAGCATTTTCCCCTTTAAAAGTCATTTCAGTTGCATTTAGGAAACAACCATTATGATCCTTCCAGGGAATGTTATTTTTTCACCGGGCGTTAGAATAAGATTAATCATCTTTGCCTATCAAGAAGCATAGGTTTGATTAAATCAGTCAAGGACATTAAATTCCAGCTTTACTCACTCTCATGACCATACTGATGCTGAGTTGAGGAAGAATTTGTGAACGTATCATTTGGTTAAAATTGTATGCCTGTCTCTTTAAATCTAAAAAAAAAATCCTTTCAGAAGCTGTAGAGAGAAGGTGCTAGAACTGTGTACGATCATGACTGGAAAGCAGGATCCCTCAGTGACTGCTGAATCTTTCCAGCACAAGATAGAGAGGCAGTCCAGCACAAGCCTACACTGATTCTAGGCAGAACGATGATCCTACCGAACAGATCTCAAATAAAATTCAATTGAGAAAGCAGATCTTTCAAGGGAATGAGGCGGAGGCTCGCTTTTATGTTAAAAGCCACCAGCATCCTCCCTGCTAGACATGGACATGACATTTTTAAAGGAATTATTTGGTTACAGCGTTTTAAGCAAACTGTTCTAAGGAGTCTGTACATTGCATTGTTTTTTCTATTCTTTTTTTCTTTTGCATATATGTAATTCTGGAGGTAAAGAAAAAGCCTGCCAGGGATTCAGAAGGCATCCCACTAGCGATCAGCTGACATTCCTAACTGAAGGCTGCAATGTGTTGCTTATTCATTTTGTACCGTGGGAGCTGCGGGGACTAGCAGAGAGCTAAACTATGCATTTCAAACAGCAGTGCTTGTGCAGAAAGAGGGGTGAGAGAGAGGCAGCCGGCGAGGAAAGAGCACAGCTGGACTTTCTCCTTGTTTTTATCCATTTCTGCAGGATCATGTATTCATAAGGGATGAGGCGGGCCACGGCGATCCCAGGCCTGAGCCGCGGCCTACCCCGTCAGTTCAGAGCCAGGCCCTCCACTACCGGAACAGAGAGCGCTTTGCCACGATCAAATCAGCATCTTTGGTAAGCAAACACCCCTCTACCCACCTTCCCTTCCTTCCCCTCCTCCCCATCTGGCAGCCTCTCGCCCTCCCTGAGCCTCTCTCGGCTTCATGGATGGGAGGAAAGGAGTCAAGAGTATTTTCTCCCTCCTAATAATTTTATTCATTTTAGAAAAAATCTTGTTGGCATAGCAACCTGATCTCAGATATTTTAGCATTGTCTATGGCATGGGGGGAAAAAAAACCTTTGTGTGTGTGTGTGTATGTGTGTGTGTATTTATTTGTATATGCTGTATGTGCAAAATATAAGGCCTTTGAGATGAAGTTGCTAGCATATCCAATTTTTTAAAAGATACTTGTCTTTTCATTGAAATAAATAATGCTAAAAAAATTTTTAAGGTATGGATATATGTGTATGCAGGGCACTGTGCTCCTTTTTTGTATAGATGCATGTGTGTCTGTAATGTATACATACACATCAAAAGATAAAACACAATTTTAAAAAAAATACATGGTTGCTGGCTAGTGTATATAATTGTAGAAAATAAGGTACTTGCTTCTCAGGGATGGATTGCTGGTTCGTTCTGGTTCATTCATTTATTTATTGCAACAATGGTAGTGGCTGCACTTCCCCATTTTAACCCCTGAAGAATTTCCTGGCACCAATAAAGGAGAAAAGGCTTTGTAGGAGAGGATAGGGATGATTGTGGAAGAAAAGAGACTGTGGGATTCTTCAGCATTTTTACTATTGCAAATGTGATTGCTGGATGCCCTTGTAGTAGCAAAAGGGGTGTGTGCTGGAAGAGTTAGTTTTCATGCCTCCTCCCCTCGGCCCCCCACGCGTGCGCGTGCGCGCTCACACACTCACATACACACTCACACACGCGCACACACACGCTGTCACGTCGTTTCATCATTGGCACTCTAAACTCTCTTTAATCTTTTGCTGCTGAATCTCATTGCTCAACCAAAAAATTATTGAAATGTTACTTGTTTTGCCCAAATTGATGTTAGAGGTCACATGGGCAGGAAGAGTAAGTATACACTGCTTAGCTATTACATTTAGAACCTATGATGACATCATCCAAAGCCGACCCAGAAATGATCATTTTTTCTTGTTCTATTTTTTAAACCTGATTTCTACTTTTATTTCTCAGATCTTTTAAAGGCTTCGATTATCTTTGAAATTTGTAATGGATTATAATCTTTAAAAACCCAAGTATAAGGAAAATGGAAGTTAAAGCACCTACCTATTGCTATGCCTGCTGTTGTCTAAAAGCAAGCAATTTAATTTAGCCCACTTTTTAGTTCCTTTATACAGAAGTTTCTTGTAATCTCTTTGATGGGCAATTTTTCATTTTAAAGGAATGCTATGTAATGGAAATCTTAAAATGTCCACTATGTATTTGCTAATGATTGTTAAGCACCTAAAAATATGCTTCTGAGTCTAAATAAAGCATTGTGACATTATTAAATAATAATAATCTTTATGCCATGATATCTGACAAAAGAAGAAATATGGTATTTTAGAGAACTATTGCTACTTACCACAGAGTCTTGTAAGACTTATACCTTTATCCAGACCTGTTCATGTTGAAATGAGAGAGAAATGATGAACAACCACTGAGCATCTGAGCACCATAAGCAGGTTTTACATGTGAAGCAGACATTATACCAAGTGGATTGTCCCCCTCTGGGACAGGTTCTCTTCTTTTCTCACTTGCCACACCCTCATTCCCACATCATACATTCATGACCTCTCCTACCTCCCAATAGATATTACTACAGCCACGCCAGAATAATGTCACGCTCATATCTGTGAACTCACCCAGGGCTACTCTGTGTGTATCAGCCATCACAGTCTTTCTCTCTGTGGATGATAAAAGCTGCTTCCCTACTAGGTCCCCTCAGGGCTCTGGGAAGAGTCCTCAGGAACCCTTTTGAATTCTACTGGCTTTATAATGCCCATCCAGAGAAGAGCTGGGATCTGTCTCCCTGATGGAGTTTTCATTTGCTGAAAGGCCCCAGGCCTTATAACTAGTTAAAAACAGAGTAGCTGATAAGCTATTACTTTAGCCAAAAAATAACTTGTTTTTGTGGAGCACCCTCTCCAGTGTAATGCTTTGGGAGTCATGTTGGGATTGATGGGAGTTTATCAGAGTTTGGTGATATTTGTGTCTAGTGGTTTTTAGGGAGAAAAAAATTAATGCAAGGGAAAAGCCATATCCTTTGGTACAGATCCATGTCCCATTTTGGACAGACAAACTATTGATGTGGATATTTTAATGTATGTTATCAAGTACTACAATTCTACTACCCATTATTTTAAAGGCTAGCTCCAATGGGAGTTTATAAATCAGGACACTGGAATATCATAAAGTAGTATTTAATTTTTAAAAATATATCATGAATCCTATTGCTTTTTCATCGATCCCAGCTCAAATGAAAAGGACGAAAATGATGTAAATAACATAAAAGTAACAGCAAGTTCATGGGAAAGTGAAGTCCAGTATAATAAATAATCAAGTCACTGTTAAAATGTGGCCTCACTGGGCCGGCCCGGTGGCGCACTGCTACAGTGTGCCGCTTGGGAGCGCGGCGGCGCTCCCGCCAAGGGTTCGGATCCCACATACAGACCGGTTCCTGCTCACTGGCTGAGCGAGGTGCGGGCGCAGCAACGAGGTTTGCGATCGCGTTGCCGGTCCCGGTCCGGTACAGGCGCGACACTGAGGGTTGCGATCTGTTGCCGGACACAAAAAAAGAGACAAAAAGGAAAAAAAAAAATGTGGCCTCACTTATCATACATAGTCAGTAGCAATACCATATTGATTTATTTTGGTTTTACTCTTTCTTTACAATCTTCTACTAGAGGTGCTAACAAGCTATAGGGAGGTCCAAAAGTGAACAGCAAAAAGAGGAGGAATTTACAAACTAGTTTTTCAATTGCTAGATAAGTAAGTGATGAGTATATATTTTAAATTGACTTACAAACTGACAAAATGCATTACTGTTCCTAAAATTTATTTTCTGAGCCCACCTCTTCAATATAAACCTAAAAGAGGCCTAACTTTGTGGTTTTTTTCCTTAGTATTACTTTATACATTGTGCTTTTGAATGAAGTTATTGACAAGTGTATGAAGTCCCTGAGCTACAGGCTTTCACTGCTAGATGTTTTCATAATTTTGAGACTTTTGTGTTGTTATGCACTGCTGCACAATCGCATTTGTAGCAAAGGAAAGGGAAGGACTGCAAACCTTTATATTAGAGGAAACCCTGAGGAAACTTTAGAATTGTCATTTTTTATTGTAATTTTCTAAGGTCAGATATTATTGACCTTATTTTGAAAAATTAGGAAAAGGAAGGGCATTTTGTGACATCTTTTTTATTTTATTCTTTCTTTTTCTTCTGTTAGAAAGTTCACATTGGAGTGATTTGTTACCTGGAAAAAGGAGTTACTAGTTCTTCACAATTATTAATCTGATTTCTTGGGCCTTTGTGATGTTCCTTCCTTCAGTTCTTACTGTTGGTGAATGGAGATTTTAACATTTTAACTAGTGGACTTATGAGAGTGTTTTCAGCTGTTGCTACATCTGGTGTCATTTCTTTCTTAAAATTTTATAATGTCCTGGGTCCCTGGAAGTTTCCATAGTAGATGTTAATATAAAGAGCACCAAGGCCATGTCCATCAGACAATTCAGCTTTTGGCCTTATGAATGAATTCTCACTGAAATGCAGTGGTCTCATCACACAGGTGAATTTATGATGGAACACACATTAAGGAGAAGGGGCATAAGAGGGAAACTCAGTTTGGAGTACCCAGGAAAGCATGTAGGAGAAAATAATTATTGTTCTTTTCATGTTTTATCAATTTTTGTTATATCCAAGAACATAGACTTTTATACTTGGCTTTACCAGATTCAGTAGAAAAACTCATAAAAAGGGAGTCTTCATTTGGAGTTTTAAAAACGCAACCTAATTATTCAGCAAATTGTGAAACTGGATACCTGAATGAGTTTGCTATATAAGAATAAAAAAATTAGAGCCTCAATAGTAAATGCCACCGTTTCACCTCTCCTGAGACCCGTTGTTCTGTTTCTAAATGCCTGAAAATGTTTTCTCTTTCTGGATAGTGTACCAGAGGTGCTTATCAAAATATCGTATATCTCTTTCCTTATTCTTGGCTTCTTAAACTCACTAAGGTCATTGCTCATACCATTTTTCACTTGTGCTGTCCAATCTACATGCCCAATCCACATGACCAAAATCTCCCAATGAGCATGCGCCAGATGAATAAATGAGGTCTCTCTCAGCCCTGCTGTCACACACACACACACACATGAGAATTTGGGCTTATAAGTGTGCATTTCAGAGTTCTTCATGTAACATTTTCTGTTATAAGACAAAATTGCCTGTTATCAGTCATTACTTGTAGTAAAAATTTAAAACATGTTTTCCTTAGGTGTTCTAAAGAGTGGAAAGTCAAATTTCTGATGCCAAAATGTGACTTGTATTCTTTTTAAGAACTTGCTATAAATTTCATTTGTTCTAAGTGCTGAGGTGACCACTTTTATGCATTATTTTGATTCTCACAAATAATTAATCTTATAAATTGGCTTTGATTTCTTAAGAGGGTGACATTATCAGCTACCATCCTTCTGTTTTATGTTCAGTCAAGTTGCTTATTTAAGCCTTCTAGTACAGTGTTTTGTACATGGTAGGCACACTCTACACTTTATAAAGTGGTTTGTTTTAGGGCCAAATATTGCTAGAATTAACTAGGGTAGCATTGAGCCATAGAAACTTTCGGGAAAAAGTTTGTCCTCCTTTTGATGGTTCATTATTATTTATTTATTTATTATTTCCACATATTCCAGGTATACGAGCTGAGTAATAGTTCAGATTCAGAAATTATACATTCTTAGTCTTATAATCCACAATCTGGATACAGGTATAGGTATAGTTTGTTAAACATGCCCTTTCTCTTGGATACACTTATTCTGATCTATGTCCGCATCACCAGAAATGTTAAGCAGAAGAAAAAGAGACATGTTTCTCAGAGCCTGGCTGGAGAAGGAAGGAAACCAGCATATATTGAACATTTCCTACACATCAAACACCTTGCCAGGCAATTTCATATATGCGATCTTGTCCACCGACCTTGAGGAAAATAGTAGTAGTTTCTCTTTACATATGAAGAAACTGAGAGACTTGAAGAGGATAAGTAATTTGCTCAAGGTCAGTTATATAGTAAGGGTTAAAAGGGGGTTTTTCTCCAAGCAACCTACTGGGTATGACAAGATGGTACTGCCCACTTTTAGCTGATCACATTTTTGAAGCTCCCATTGTAAAAACTGTAGCCACTACATCTCTATAATTCTCTCCCATTTTCAGACTTACTCAATTTGTAATTTAGACTTCCACTCTCTCCAGCATTGACTTTTTTGGGTGTTGATTCCCTCTCTTATTTCAGAACAAATAATAATCCCTCTTTCTGTCTTTTCTGTGATATAAATTTCCTCAAATAATTCAAGAAACATAAGACCTTGGTTCAAATCCCAGGCCTTATAAAAATTAAAGAGGTAAATTATACATGAAAGCACTTTGTAAACCATAAGGCATGATAAAATTATGGGCTATTTTTTTTAATTCTTTTGGTCAAGTAGTATATTCTTAAAACATACAGTATAAACTTAAAACACATAGGCATACACAACTGTAAGTAACATATTTTTATATATTTCACCTTAGATTTCACAAATGAAACATCTGGTTATACTTTTATTTAAATTCATCTATCTAGCTTGAGCATGGAATTATAAAACTCACTATTTCTGTATGTACCCAAAAAAACAATTTGAAACTTAGAAGGTTTGGTTGTGACAAATGGAAGGTGCTATTAGGAGTTTAAGAAGGTGATAATTCCAATTATGGAAAGCTTTCAAAAGCTAAGTGTCTCTCCTGGAATTCAGTGATGTACAATGATAGCATGTTGAGCTTTGTAATTAATCTTTGCCACATACTTATGCCAGGTATGATCTGGTAGGCAGTAGGACCACCCTCTTTACAGGGACCACCCACCAGTTAAGATAGAAAGTGTTCTTGACACAACTCATTTTCATTTTATCTTTAGGCCTCCTGGTTTAGAGAAATGGCCATCCTGAGAATATTTCATTGGCCATAAGCCAGTGCTTGTGGCAAGTTTTAAATGTGCCATGATAATTTTAGAGTGTACAGTGCCTCAGCTTTGGGAATCTGATTAAAGTACTAAAATAAGTAAAAATAAGTATCTGAATACAACATGTCTAAAACCCATTACCCTAAAACAGACACTTTACTGCCATATTCATCTGAAAAACAAGTGAATCCAGAAAGGACTAAATGCTATCCTTTCTGTTGATTGGAATTGTTTCTCCCTGAAGTTGAACCTCAGGACGGCATAAGCAAGAGGAAGTAAAATTTACACGTACATTTCAACCTACTTCTTCTTTTTATCAAGTAATAAGTCCATTAAAAAAATAACACAGTATTGTAACAAAAATAGATCATTTATTTTCTTTAGAGTGTTAGGTGCCTTTTCGGTGTTGCTATTCTTTTTTGGTCTTTAAGTATCTTCTGCTCTTATTCCTCGTACTTTAAAGAGGATTGTCCTTCAGAAATGAGAAATGAATATGAAATCTAGTGTTAGTTTCAGCTGGAAAGGTTTCAAAGTTTGGCTACTGTTTAATGGTGTACTTTGATAATACTATGTATCCAGTTACAGAACAGCACTCTCTTGATAGTAAGGACTCAGTCTAGTATGTAGTGACACCTTCTAAAAAAGAGCAGAGAAACAAACTGTTCTTTGTATAAAATACACTTTGACCCATAAACTGAAAATAGTACAGAGAATTAATAGCAGCATGAAAATTTCCAGTAAAACTTGTTTGGGGGTTAGGATGGGGAGAAGTGGCTTGCTTAGATAGGAATGATTAAATTACTTAGCAAAGAACAAAACGAAAGTTATAACCCTGTAATTACATTTTTTTCTAAAATACATAGGAAAAATCAGAAGAAAGTGATCAGAGAATCTAACAGGAAAATTAAAAGGTATGATAAATTGAAGGAAGGACTGGAAAATCATGAAAAGTTTAATAGAAACATGAGGTACCAGAAGTTATGTTTGCACTCTTCGATTTGTTGGATATTTACTTGAGAATGAGTTAAGGAAAAGTTACTAAGAAAAGTAGCCATCCAAAATTCATAGAAATTCTTTCTCCTCTTTAGGAGAGCAAGTAAATACATTATAATTTGTTAACATCTCTTTTGTGGAGAAGGGGAGGAGGGAGACAGATGATTTAAAAGGTGATCTCTCTGTTTCTGTCTCTCAACTCATATTAAGAATAAGAAATAATCCCTGCACCTGCCAGCAAAAAAAAAAAAAAAAGGAAATAAAGAATAGGAAATAAATTATGCGATATTCAGGGTTCCTGTGACTATTAGAGACATGAACCTTAAAAAAAAAATAGTGCTCAGCTAGAGGGACTTTGTCCCCCAGGGGACATTTGGCAATGTCTGGAGACACTTTTGATTGCATGACTTGGGAAGTGCTACTAGCTTCTAGTGGCTAGAGGCCAGGGATGCTGCAAAAAATCCTACAATGCACAAAACAGCCCCCCTAGCAAAGAATTATCCAGTCCATTATTAACAGTGTCCAGGTTGAGAACTTTTGATGTAGTGGAAATAGCATGACACGAATCAGACAGAAATGGGTCTGGATCCCAACTCCTCTCCTCATTAGCTATGTGACCTTGAGCCATATATATGATGGTATCTCAAAAATATGTAAACATGTTTTGGCTGAATGAATAAATTATTTCCTTCAAATCTCAATTTCTTCCTCTATAAAAATGGGTCAGTAACACCTGCCTCATGAATGAATAAAATGAATGAGTGAATGAGATGATTTTGAGGATTAGAGAGAAAGTATATAAAGAGCACCCGGCACAGTGCCCACTACAGGTGAGGATTCAGTAAATAGGAGGTAAATTGATGTTGATGATGATAAATAAAATTATGCCAGAGAGTTCTTCTACTTTGCCTGAAAGTTTGTCTCCCATGAATCTGGTTATCCGAGTTCTGTTCCCCAACCCAATTCAGGTTACACGACAGATCCATGAGCATGAGCAGGAGAACGAGTTGCGGGAACAGATGTCAGGTTATAAGCGGATGCGGCGCCAGCACCAGAAGCAGCTGATCGCCCTGGAGAACAAACTGAAGGCTGAGATGGACGAGCACCGCCTCAAGCTACAGAAGGAGGTGGAGACTCATGCCAACAACTCGTCCATCGAGCTGGAGAAGCTGGCCAAGAAGCAAGTGGCTATCATAGAAAAGGAGGTCAGTATGTCCACACATGCCTTCATGCCGCAACCAGCCTGAGCCAGTCAATGGCAGAATGTTAGCAAGAGGGGGAGGGGGCCTAGTTAAAATTGTCATTCAGAGCTAAAATAGTAACTAAAGATGTATATTACATTCTTGTCCGTTTGTATATATTGTGAACATCATTCCCTCAGTGGTGGTCTGGGTAGGAGTAAAGGGAAACAAGATGCTGCTATCTTCTGAGAACTTGCACAGCACAGGTCTGTTAATGTGCCTACCATACCCCCAGTCCTCTTCAGAAGTAAACCACTCTACAAATACAGTCATCCCTTGGTGTCCACGGGGGATTGGTTCCAGGATCCCCACAGAAACCAAAATCCAAGGATACCAAAATCTGCAGATGCTTAAGTCCCTTATATAAAATGGCAAAGTATTTGCATCTAACCTCTAGATTACTGTAATATCTAATACAATGGAAATAGTTGTTATACTGTACTGCTTTTTTATTTGTATTACTTTTCGTTGTTATATCATTATTTTTGTTTTGGGGGGGGTTTTTTAAGAATATTTGGTTGTGGGCCGGCCTGTGGCTCACTCAGGAGAGTGTGGTGCTGATAACACCAAAGCCACGGGTTCGGATCCCATATAGGGATGGCCAGTTGCTCACTGGGTGAGCGTGGTGCTGACAACACCAAATCAAGGGTTAAAATCCCCTTACCGGTCATATTTTTTTTTTAAAAAAAAAAAAAAAAAGAATATTTGGTTGAATCCATGAATCCGAGAGTGGGGAGGACTGACTTTAGTCTTCTTTAGTGGTGATAGTCCCTGCCTACAGCTGATTGGACTAAAGTTGGACACCTGACCAATGGCAGCAGGGAATTAATCAGGCCAGTTTTGGGTTTTTCTGGGGAACATCTCTTTCCCCATCCAGGCTCTAAACTAATTTTAAAAATTGATGGAAGGATAAGGCAGATAGTCAAAATATCACCTTTATTACTGATGAATGTTAGATAGGAGAAGAAACCAAGTCACCTTCCCTGTGACCCCACCCCCCCCCATAAGACTTACATAATCTAGAGGAGTAGGTGAATTTGTGAATTCTGTGTTTTCTCGGGATGGAGTGACTGGGGACAGGGTTCCAGGGGCGTTTCAGTAATTGCACTCACTTTCTGCACATGGAAGGAAACATCAGATTGTGGAAGAAGGCATTCCTTAACAGCCATCAATCTATGAGGCAGTCTGGCGTGAAAACCTCTGCCCAAACATTGATGTTGTTGGTTAAATAAACCAGATTCCTTCTTGGGAATTTGACTTGGTAAATATGTGGAGAGAATTGTTCATAATGGAAGAATTGTTGATAATGGAAGCTAAAGGTGAAAAGATACATAAAAAGAACAAAGAAGCATACTTCCCTATCTCTAAATCCCTCATCTCGCCTACGTGCTTCATCTGATGGTTACCTGGAACTTAGATTTGGGCACTTTCAGAAGCCAGTATTTATTGGATTGCCTTTTATTTGGCCTGTGTTTTACCCATTTAGGACCCCCAAAAATGTCATAGTGTGTCTGACTGTTGTGGATTGTATTAAGTGCCCGAGAGAACAAAATGTCATTAGCTTTCCTAATATACCTGGGATAATCCCACTAGGAAATCTGATAGTTGGAATAATTAATTGTTTAGAGTTTGATTCTTTGAATAAAACTGGCCAGTCATGGTTATTTACCCCTTTTTATAATTTAACCCTTCGACTACCATGGTAAAAATTCTTTACTATAATCCTTAGTTCTCCTTTCACTCCATGAATATTTTTGTGTTCAATAAAACATGCTTATGGTTCACCTTCATATTTTTCCCATAATTGGGAATGTATTTTTCAATGGTAAAAATTTCTTTTTTTTTTAATTTAAGATATAAGAGAATCAGAGAAAACATTTCTTTATTTTTTTATTATTTGTTCAAAAAATATTACATTATTCAGCACTTACAGATTCTTTCAATGCATTGGAGAATATAAACAGCTGAATTCTGTGTGGAAAACAGCATAGATTCATCCTAGATCATATTTGTTATTTTATCAGGCAAAGGTAGCTGCAGCAGATGAGAAGAAGTTCCAGCAACAGATCTTGGCCCAGCAGAAGAAAGATTTGACAACTTTCTTAGAAAGTCAGAAGAAGCAGTATAAGATTTGTAAGGAAAAAATAAAAGAGGTAAGGGTACCCATATTTATAGTTGCCACATTGCCATTAGAATGGTTGGAACTTAAAATTGACTCATCTTGCATTGTGATCAATATTCTAATCCAGCAATTCTCAAACTTTACATTAGAATCACCTGAAATACTTATTAAAATTAAAGATGGCTCACTCAGGAGAGTGTGATGCTGATAACACCAAGGCCACAGGTTTGGATCCCATATAGGGATGGCCAGTTAGCTCACTGAGTGAGTGTGCTGCTGACAACACAAAGTCAAGGGTTAAGATCCCCTTACTGGTCATCTTTTTAAAAAAATAAAATTGCTAACCCACTCCTAGATTTTCCGAATCAGCGGGTATGGGGTAGAGTTTGAAAATGTGTATTTCTAACAAGTTCCCAGGTGGTTCTGATGCTGCTTGTTCAGGGACCACATTTCCAGAACTATTGATCTAACTCTAAACCATTCTTGCCTACTTCCAGTTAATTTTCCACACTTCAGCCAGAGTGATCTTTTCAAACCATAAATCTGGTCATATCATCCCATAGGTTTAAAATCTATTGACTTTCTATTGCTGTTAGGACGGATCAAAGTCCTGGAAGTCCGTACATGGTCTGCTACTAGTCTACCCCTCAAGTGTCATCTCACTCCAATGCTTCCCCCATCCCCCACCCAACTCTTTGTTGCTGGAGCCATGATGGTCACCTTTCAGTTCCTCAAATGTATCAAGCTCCACCCTTCCCCAAGGCCTTTGCACATACTGTTTCTTCTGCCAAGACGCTCTCCCCACCCCAAGACCTTCCTGACCACAATTCTGCTCAGTTAATTCCTCCTCCTACCCCATTCCCCCCCAACACACTTCTTGTAAGACTTAGGATTGATTACTAGGACCTTAACTCAAATATTACTTCCCCAGAGAAGCCTTTCCTAACTGCCGCGACCAAGACAGAGGTCTCTGGTTTCATAACACTAGAGCTTTTAATTATACCGTTTTTTAGTGATTATTTGAGCTACTTACCCTACTAGCTTGTAAGTGTCATAAGAGCAGAGACCATGTCTTTCTTTTTGCTAACTGTATCCCTGTGTTTGGTACATGTGAATATTTGATAGATGAATGGTTGACTCTGGAATGTTTGATTGAAAACCACTTGTCTTCATATGAGTGTCCTGAGGAACTGCAATTTGATCTGAAAGCTCACATTCTTCATTTCTCATTTTTCCAGTACTTACAATAAATGGTCTGTAGTTCCATAGACTTTCCTTCTCACAAGACGTAGGATTTCTTGTTTGTATATTACTAACTGTATTAAGGTTTAATAAAATCCAATATGAGGCATTGTTTTAGTATATGAAATTATACCTTTGAGCTCATATTCTGATTTGTAGGTTAATAATACAGGACTTAGGGAGGTTCTTTTCCAATTCTTTTTAAATTAGGAAGTGAAAGCAGGTGGGTTGGGGTGGGCCTCAGGATCTTGTGCCCTGCTCAGGTAAGCCACTGGCCTGATGGAAAATTGTAGTTGATCCACACTGGCTGAATGGGAAAAATTTCTGATACTATAAGGTGTAGGAAACCAGGGTATAGAGAGAGATAGCCCAATGAAGAAGGTTCACGCCCTCTTCATTTTCTTTTAGTTATTGGCTTGAGCTTAATTATTATATCATAATAGAAGGATGTTGCTGGATCACAGATATAGTCTTGATTTTTTCATTAAGATATTTTGAGATTTTCTCACTTCTAAGTACCTTCTTATTTCTAATTCCATGTGTTCACTAACACTCTGGAGGCCATACTTTATGACTGTGGCCACTATTTTGAGCTTTTGTAACACTGAGATATTTGGAGATTGCATAAACTCTTCCTTTAGAAGATTCTCCAACAGAACAGCATTCAAGAGTCCCCACTGAGTCCTCAGGCATAAGGCTATTTTTGCTTTACCATACTCAGATTCATGAGCATTAGAGGCACAGACCTAAACTTAAAAGTCTTTCAACATGTTCGTGAAGAAAAACAAGCCCAAATCCAATTTGAGTTACCCTCAATAGACCTTTCTGTGCAAAGCTAATATCACTCCTTATGAAGTAAATCTTAGTTTAGACTATTTTAAGTGTCACACATATTTAGATATTGACATACAGTACTGAAAGGTATTGTCTTGGGGATGACAAAACAATCTCCATTATCCCCACTGTCGATAGATAACAGGGGTATGTATGGCTTATCCAGAATGATGGATAGTCCAGAAATAATTTATTCTTTATTTTTGAGTGAATTTTTATGATCAAATTTGAATTTGGACATGCAATCTAGTGGTTAATGCTGAACCTAGTAGTGAAGTCACGGCCTGAAGAGATGAGTCACCCAGCTTACTTCATGATGGAAACAGCTCTCTCTCTTCCTGACTATAAGATTTCACTTAAGACTTCACTGGAACAGGATAGTTGAAAGTTGATTTACAAGGACTTCTTGGCTAAGTGCAAAAATAACCTAAATAGAGTGTGACGTCCACATCACAAAACGCTAAGTAAAATAGGTGTTAGCAATTAAAGATTTCAACCGAGTGACTAGTTAACCAAATATTATAGGTCAAGTTTGTCAGTATGAACAAAGGGTATACTGTACTTTCTGTAAAAGTGGTCTTCTTACTTTCACCATACACTGACATCATAAATGTTCTGATTCACTGCTGTCTTCCCTTTGCCCATGTGTTCCAGAAAAAATGTGAATCTTATACTTTTGAAAATACAGGTGGTTTATTTACCCTCTAATCCCAAATGAAGAATGCTTTTTCCTTAAATTCAAAATAGTGACATTTTCATAGTCATCTCTTGTCTTTGGAATCTGTCCACTTCTCTTAGTCTTACCACCTCCGTTGTCCAAGCTACTATTATCTCTCTCGCCTGGACTGTAGCAGTAGCCTCCCAGCTGTTTCCATGGACGTGCTCTTGCCTCCTTCATTCTGTTCACCACATGGCAGCCAGTCATCTTTTTGACATGCATCTCATTATGGCATTCCCACATATATAAAGTCCATTTCTCCTATGCTAAAGATCAGTGTTTTTAACTTGGCCTGTAATGCCTGAATGGTCCTGCCTACCTGGCCAGCCATATCTCATGTCACACCACACCAACCACCGTGGTCTTCTTTTCTTGATCGTTCTACGTTTCCTCCGCCACCCTGAGGGTTTTGGATGTGCTGTTCCCTCTCCTTTTCCACTGGTTAATTCCTACAAATTTTTCAAATTTCAGCTTAGTTGTTACCAAGGCCAAATATTTTCTATTAAACATTCTTATAGGACCACATACTTCCTCTTCACAGCAGTTACTACAATAATTTTCAATTCATTTCTGTGATTCTTTGATTAATTTTTGATTCTAGACTGTAAAGCCCATGGTGGTAGATACCATGTTTTGCTCACCATTGTATCCTGTGCCTTGAACAGTGCCTGTCACATGAGAGGAGCTTAGTAAGTGTGTGTTGAATGAATGAGTGAACAATTAATTTCTGAGCGTGAGAAGCCAGAGAGATATGGAAACTCACAAGATTTCCTCTCACTTGATACTCGTTTAATGGGGAAAAAAAAAAAATGTTAGGGGAGGGGAACAGATGTGCAACACCGAACCCTTCTGTACTTACATTTTCATTGGCTTTGCAAATAGTTTAATATGCAGTTGCAAATAAGCTGTTATAGTTCCTTTTGTTTTATGAGACTGGCTTGGTTTTTGTTTTGTTTTGTTTTTTGAGAGTTTAGTATTTTTATTGTACTGAGCACATACATAAGGCAAAGAGCCATAGTATATTATTATATTATTATTAGCATATTCTTTATTACAAATCATAATTTTTCTTTATGCCCTTTACCCAACATATCACTGCCCAAACCCTCTCCCTCCCTCTCCCCCATCTCTAGTATCCTTAGGTTTGTTCTCTCCTGAAAGTTCAACGTATTGTTGTGGTCTTTTCTTTCTTTCTTTTTCTTCCTTCCCTCCTTCCTTCTTTCTTAGCACTCAGTTATAAGTGAGAACATGCAGTATTTCTCTTCCCTTGTCTGGCTTATTTCACTTAACATAATTTTCTTCAGACTCATCCTCATTGCTGCAAATGGCAGAATTTCATTCTTTTGTGTGGCTGAGTAGTATTCTATTGTGTATATATACCACATTTTCCCATGGATGGGCAGTGGTTAGTTGGTCCCATATTTTGGCTATTGTAAGTAGAGCTGCGATGAACGTGGGAGTGCAGGTCTCCCTTTGACATGATGATTTCCATTCCTTTGGATATATACCCAGCAGCGGGATTGCTGGATCATCCGGTAGTTCTATCTGTAGTTGTTTGAGGAACCTCCATACTGTTTTCCATAATTGCTGTGCTAATTTACAGTCCCACCAATGGTGTAGATGAGTCCCCTTTCCCCACATCCTCTCCAGCATTTGTTATTCTCAGTCTGTTTAATAATGGCCAGTCTAACTGGGGTGAGATGATATCTCAATGTGGTTTTGATTTGCATTTCTCTGATGATTAAGGAAATGAATGAGGACCATAGCACACCCAAGAAAGAAAAGCAAGAGCGGATATCCAAGCATAAAGAGAATTTGCAGCACACACAGGCTGAAGAGGAAGCCCACCTTCTCACTCAACAGAGACTGTACTACGACAAAAACTGTCGTTTCTTCAAGCGGAAAATAATGATCAAGCGGCACGAGGTGGAGCAGCAGAACATTCGGGAGGTATTTATTATGTTTGTAACCATTGTCATTGATTTATTAAGCTATGTGAGGCCATGTCTGTTTTGTCCATTCCTGTATCCTTACCTTTTATAGCCTTTAGCACAGTGTCTGCCATAGAACAGGTATACAGAAAAAGTCAGGAAATTAATTTACCATTGATAAAAGAAAGCCCATTTGCAGAACGAGAAAACAGCTTTTTCTAAATAAATGTAATAGAATTTTATTGAACACATATTATAGGCCATATCATGCAGTTAAGAATCAAAAGAAATAGAATAGAGAATTTTTGCTTTCAGCCTGCTTGTCAAGGACTTGTGTTTTTGTAACTCACATGAAAAATTAAATGACAGTATGATGCTCTATAATTGAGTTCATTCATTCAGTCATCCAACATGTACAGGGTGCCTCCTTTGCCGGGCACAGTGCTTTGCCAGGCACTGTGCTAGATGCCAGCGCTACCCAGAAGCTGTACTCCCTTCCTTCAAGTGGCCCCAAGTCTAAGAAGAGAAACAGGCTTGTAATAGACTAATTACAATATAATACGTTAGGTACAATAGTAGACATAAATAAAGTATCATGGGTATATAGTCGTGAATGGGCTTGGAGGATTCGGTGATTGATGAGAAGTTAGTGTGCCCAGAGTTCTGGGTGTGTGGAGTAGAGCGGCAGAACAAGAGGAGTCGGAAGCAGAATGTGGAGGGCCTTGTCTAAGGCAAGGCGTTTCGATTTTAGCCTGAAGGCAGTGCATGGCCATCAGAGGCTTTTCAGCAGGGAGGGAAGCGAACTGATGACATTTTCCAGTGTTTTGAAGAATTAGTGTGTCCGTACAAGAGATAGGCTGGAGTGCTGAGAGGCAAAGTGCAGTGAGGTCAGCTAGGTTGCTCTTTCTCTAGTTCTAGCCTGGAAGGGACAGTGGGGAGGGAGGGGGGAGATTAGATCAGAGTAACATTCCTGAAGCAGAACTGACCAAATGGAAGTGAGAATTTCAGAAGAAGGAGGAGTCACCATTTACGTGCACGCTTAAGATCTATACTATTAGCAAATTACAAGTATGCAATACAGTATTGTCAACTATCATCACCATGCTGTACATTATCTCTCCAGAATTACTCATCTTTCATAACTGGAACTTTAAACCATTTGATCGATATCACCCCATCTCTCCTTTTTTGGTGATCTCATTCCACCCAATCTCTACCTTGAAACAATCACGCTAATGTGGCATATGTATTTCCAGATTTTTTTTTCCTGTATACATACGTACAGTTTTTATATTATACATGATTTTAACTTTACAAAAATGAGATTACTCTGTATCATTGGGGTTATTTGATTTGTAAGCAGTAGGAACAAACTCTGGCTGACTTAAGATGGAAAGGAATTTACTGGAAGGATATGGGGTAGGTGACAGCTGAAGAATCAAGCCAGAAAAGATGAAGAACCAAGCTGGAAAAGCAACTTTCTGTGTCCTAGAGAGCAGAAGATAACAAATGCTCCTCAAGGCACTGCCATTTGGATGTATCGCCTCCAACCATTTTTAACTTTTGTATCATTTCTGTTCAATATTCAAATTCCTGGGAGAAAAAGAACAGGATTGGATAATGTGCCTATTCCTTGCTCAGCACTCTCCCTGATTCGAGATAGGGTGGAGTAGTTTCTTAAAGCAAAAAAGGGAGCTTGTAAACAAAGGGAAAATGGATGCTGAGCTACAAAAATTAACAGATGTCCACTATACTGTTTTTTTGTTTGTTTGTTTTTGTCTTTTTTCATTTACTATCTAGCAGGTACAGCTCTGCCTCATTCTTTCTAACCTAGTAGTATTTTGTTGTATGGCTATAAAATCATTTATTTAATAAGGCACTCACTTTTCAGTGGACATCGTGCTTGAAGTATTACAATATTACTAACCACGCTACAGAGGACACCTTTGTACATAGATATTTTCCACATACGCAAGTTTTGTTTTCTTGGTTTTTTGTTTTGTTTTGTTTTGTTTTGGTGGCTGGCTAGTACAGATGTTTGAACCCTTGACTTTGGTGTTATAACACTGCGCTGTAACCAACCGAGCTAACTGGCCAGCCCTATATACAACTATTTTTGTAGGATATATTCTTAGAAGTGAAATTTCTGAGTCAAAGAGTAAATACAGTCAACCCTCCATATCCATGGGTTCCACATATGTGGATTCAACCAACTGTGGGATGAAAATATTTGGGAAAAAAATTGCATCTGTATTAAACATGTATATTCTTTTTTTCTTTGTTGTTATTCCTAAACAATACGATAATAACAATTATTTACATAGCATTTGCACTGTATTAGATATTATAAGTATTCTAAAGATGATTTAAAGTAAACAGGATGTGCATAGGTTATATGCAAATATTGCACTATTTTATGTAAAGGACTTAAGCGTTCATGGATTTTGGTATCTGAGGGAAGTCCTAGAATGAATCCCCCATGGATACCAAGGGACAACTGCACATCTGAATATTTAAATAGATATTGCCAAATTGTCTTCTAAAGGGGTTTATACTCCCACCAACAAAGCATAAGAGTGCATGTTTTCCTATATCTTTGCCAAAAATGAATATTAGCAACCCTTTTAATAATGAAAACATTTAAAAGGACCACCATAAACTGGGTTGAACCTCTTCTATCACCACTGCACACAGACACTCACCATTTTCTAACCAGTTGTTGAAACTAAAACCTGAAACTGAGAAAGCATTAAATATCATAGGCTAACAACATCTCCATTTAAGTTTGAATTCTAGTTTCTTACTCACCCTCAGTGGACATGAGAATACAATTTTGGCATGAGTGAGATCAGCTTCTTTTAAAGAAGTCAGTATCACCTCCATTGGAACTGAAAATAGAATGCTTGGAACACAGTTGGGGAAGGGGGTATTAGGGAATGCACCATGGGGCCATGTCTTACACAGCAGGTAGAGTCACATAAAGTATGGTAGTGTGTTTAGGGACCATGTGGTATGAAAAGTACACACATTTCAACACTGAGCCCACACTCAGCTTGGCAAGATGCTCACAGCATATGATGTGGGCTCAGGGAAAGGGAGCTACATGTCTCTCACCTACACTCACTCCAGGGCATACATACATTGAGTGCACTGCTGGACAGAATCGCCTATAGCATTGTTTGGTTTTTTTTTTGGTTTTGCCCCCCTCATTTTTTTGAATTCGTATAAGCTAAAGGTACACATGATGTGGCTCAAATGTATATTGTGTCTTTTGTACAGATAGAGCAGCAATTGTGTCTAGCTAAAGCAGAGGAACTCCTCAGAATATATTGCATCACACACTGAAAAAGCATAAAACAGGAAAATATAAGCCATTCATTGGGACATCTTTTATTGAAAAATGTTGAAAATCAAAAATCCCACATTTTAGCTTCAGTTCTGCTTTATAGAAGTTGTATGACCTCAATTCCCACATGACTTACTATTCATAGATAAAAGGGGTAAATCCTGCAGTCTTACCATCTCTTAGGGTTGCAGTTAGGATTGCATAAGATATATGAAATAACTTTTAAAAATTGAAAGCACATTACACATTTTTATGTAGGCACAGCACCGAGTTCATGAATAATGATTTTTTCCCCATGTTTTAAAATATTCTAGGCAGCTTACCATCTTACACATCAGCAACTTAGATGTACAAACTAAAGGTAAAGGGAACAACCAAGAATTGTAACAGAAAAACCATTTCAGTATAAGATTTCTCTCACTCTTCTAATAGTTTATAGAATCTACATTTAAGATATTAAGAGGCACTTCTGAATACAGAAAAATAATAGTCACATATTTATATATTCTGAAGCATTTTTTTACAGTCTTTCATTTCGTCTTCACAAGCATGGTAATTCATCATGGGTACCGTTATCCTCACTTTACACCTGAAGAAACTAAACCATAGATTAAGAGCCTTGACCAAAACAATATACAGTGAGTCAGTGGAGAAGCTGAAAGTGACTCACACCCTGAGAGTTTTTTTCCATTGATTCTTGAACTTTAGTAGGTATTAGTATTAGCTGTGTAGCTTGTTATAAAGACCAATCACTTCTAACCCAAGAGAGAAGCACTTGACTTCTAAAAAATGTTTGTTTGCTTTGTCTTTTATTTTGTCCCCCCGCCTACCCTCCATGAATTTCAGGGCTCTGGGCAGTTCAGACTCAGTTTGGACTTCTCAATTTAGGAAAATGTGGGATATATAAATGCTCAATATTGGGACTCCTGGAACTCAAAGGCCAAAAATGATACATTGACGTAGGAACAAGACCTTTACCCATTTTAAATGGCTTTCTCTTGGTCCTTGGTCTGGGATAGCATTAATCTGTGGGAAGGGCTCGCTGTCCTTTGGTGCCACCTAGGGGCCAGTTACTGATTTTTAAAAGAAGAAATTTGATGGTCTGGGTAAAGAGGAAAAATAAAACAAGGAAAAGAAAAAACACAGGAGGAGATGGGGTAAGATGCTCTAGGAGATTATCTTTTATTCCTTAAAACAAATTTAAATTGCATTTATACTTTGGATATTTCTGCACTAGAAAATAAGTTCCACGAAGGGATGTACTTGTTCACTGTTCTACTCCCAGTGCCACAACAGTGCCCAACACATAGTAAATGCTTGACAACTATTTCCTGAATGAATAAATGAATGATTAGTGACTGGGCTCTGGTATTAGATCCTGTGCTGTTTAAAGGACTTCTCTTCAAATGGATAGAGGGCCCAAGTATACAAGATATTCTCACCCATAGCAATAGACAAATGTTATTGATATTTCTATGCAAACAAAGGACTTGCGTTTTCTCCCATAATGGATGCTATCAGAGAAGAGAGGCACCCTATTGTTCTAATTTAAAGTCCAGCTCAAAAGCTTTCTCCTTTCTGTGGCCTTCCTAACTAGTAATAATACCATCCTTTTCAGAAATGTTATAGCATAAAATCTTTACCTCTTTATAGTACTTATCACTTTCAACCTTGCTCTCTTTTCTTTTAAATTTGCACATAAAACTTATTTTCCTGTACTAATTAGTTATTTGGTTTGCATGTTAATTGAAACTTATTTTAGCTAGCTTAAGCCAGAACCAGAGAATTTACTATAGAAATATTGGAATGTCTCATAAAACCCAATAGCAGTAATACAGCTGGACTTACAGGAGGGCTTAGAACTAGTCAGGAACTTGGGCATCAGTATGTTCCCTGCACTTTTTTCTTCTCTCTTTTTTTATTATTGTTGCTCCAAATCCCAGCTTTCTGTAATCCTCAGCTGTCATAGCAGTAGATGACTACCATACATGCAATTTTTATATGCCCCTCAATCCCAGTCACACATAGAGATTAACTGGTTCTGAATTCCAATTCCAAATTCCTAGTAGAGAAAATAGATTGGCCCAGTTGGGCCACGTGTCTACCTCTGATTCAGCTGTGAGCTGAGCATATACTTCAGTAAATGTCTATTACACTTTTCTATCAGAGTGTTAGCAAGTTGAGGACAGAAGTCATGGCTTAGTAAACATTTTTAGGTACCCAGAGCACATGGTTCAGATATTTATATAGTGCCATTTAGGAACTATTATTGCATTGGTGAATGAAAAAAATTTCACCCAACTTCCCCTGTTTTTCTAGTTTGCTTTCCTTCACCCCTTCAACAACCAAAAAGAAAAAATGAAAGACATGAGTAGAACTGAAAAGAACAGAGTAATTAGATCTAGAGATGATCAAACAGACTGTAATGGGAGAGATGAAAGGGAAGAGATCTCATCTGCTTTTTCCCAGCATGCCCTGAACTCTGAGACTTTAAAAAATGGATAATTGGCCTACTTCTGATACATGCAAAAACAGGGTATTTCCCAGAAAGCTAAGAACATTGCAGATACTATCAGTTTAACTCAGTTAAATTCTCAGACCTGATTGCATATTATAATCACCCAGAAAACTCTTAAAACTAATTGACATCAGGGCCCTATCCCAGACAGTTATCAGAATTTCAGGTTGTGGGACTCAAGCATCTTATGTTTGACAAGCTTCCTCACGTGATTTTAATGGGCAGCCACAGTAAAGAAGCTCTGGTTTAACTGAAGAAACATTTATTTAAACCTATGCATGGCACATTACCTTATGAAGGTTCACAGCAACTCTTTGAGGTAAAAGGGAGTCTGGTAGAATTAATCCCATTTTACAGATAGTGCAGTTGTGATTGCTATGAAGTTGCCCATCTTGTAAGTGGTAGACCCATGAGCAGAATCTAAACCTCCAGGGATTTTTACTCTAATCTCATTAAGTCCTGCTGCCAAACACTAATGGGCTTAATTAAGAGATTGTTAGTAGTGCTATTCCTTGCCATCCCTCATGTAGTTGTGTATTCCTCCCAATTTGTCTCCATTCATCTCTCTCCACTTATCTTTTGTTCCTAAATGCAGGAACTAAATAAAAAGAGGACACAGAAGGAGATGGAGCATGCCATGCTAATACGGCACGATGAGTCCACCCGAGAGCTAGAGTACAGGCAGCTGCACACGTTACAGAAGCTACGCATGGATCTGATCCGTTTACAGCACCAGACTGAACTGGAAAACCAGCTGGAGTACAATAAGAGGAGAGAAAGGGAACTGCACAGAAAGCATGTCATGGAACTTCGGCAACAGCCAAAAAACTTAAAGGTAAGAGGAGACAGAAGTAGTTTCCTATTTGTGCTCCTGGGCAGTGTTGGACTGGATCAGTGGTATCTACACCTGGGTGATTGTCAGAGTAACCTGGGCAACTTTTCAAAACCACAGATTTCTGGGCCCCACACCTACTGAATCAGAATCTCCATATGTAAAGCACAAGAGTCTGTATTTAACAAGCTCCTGAAGAGATGTTGCTAGGCAAGCTGGTTTGGAAACCATACTACATGATCTCTTAGTTTTTCTTTGTATCCATTATGTAATTTCTCTGAGCCCTTCATGACCTGCCCTCTTCAAATTGGACTAATAGCAGTCCATGGTTCTAATCCTAGGAAATGAGAAAGTTATATTGGTAGTAGCTACCTTGAGTGCTACTGTAATGGGAAGGACTCTAAAGCCACTTCCAAACTTAGCAGAAAAGAGTGTGATTTATTAGTAATGTCTGTCATGGGAATCAGGAAGGAATCTACTTTTGCCAAGCATTTACTACTCCTGCACCAGAGATATGTGGAGGAGCTCCTTTGGCCCTCACTGCCTTCAGCTAGTTTTAGCTGACCACTAATTAACATTCTCTGTGTACTAAGCCACTGCTATGTGTTAAGGAGGACATTGTCAATGTTGGCACAGATGTGAAGCCAACCTCAATCACACTGGTCATGCACTTCTTTTAGCCAAATCCTAAGCTGTCTAATTAGTGATCCCTGTCACCATAAGTCCTCAAATGTTCATGAAATGCATTCATGACTATGGGGCAACCTGATGGAATGCCTTCTAGATTTAAAATAATACATTCCACCTTCTCCTTGCCAAAATGCACATTTGATATTGCTAGATGCAAGTCAATCTCTGAATGGGGCCAAAAATCTAAAATCACATTTCTCTTTCAGTTTGTGCTGAAATCCAGTAGAAATGGGTTAGGATGTAAAGTACTACCCAGATGTTCTCCTTTATTGCTTTGTTGAGGAATTGCTATAATCCAGAGCAGTGAGAACTGGCTTGTATAATGCTATCCTCTTTCTCACTTGGAAACAGGGGGAAATAGCAAAAAGCAAACAAAAAAAGGGGGGAGGACAATAAACAATAGAAGACAATGAAAATAATTACCAACCTTTTAACAATCTAAGCTTCAAAATATTCCACAATCTGTTTAGAGTTGTCATCCCTCCATTTTGATTTTGAAGCCATTTGTAAATTCAAAATTACTTCTGTTCATTTAATATGAAACCAAAAAGCATTCATAGGGTTAACCCTTGTCTGTGCCGTATGTATTATTTTCATTATTATTGATTAGTAATGTGGATCACTGTACCAAAAGACAGATGGTTCCAACACTTGTATCATTATAATGGAAGGTTTTCTGTATTTAATGATACGTCTTTATTTTCCCTTTGTCACTTTTCCTACACAGGCCATGGAAATGCAAATTAAAAAACAGTTTCAGGACACTTGCAAAGTACAGACCAAACAGTATAAAGCACTCAAGAATCACCAGTTGGAAGTTACTCCAAAGAATGAGCACAAAACAATCTTAAAGACACTGAAAGATGAGCAGACAAGAAAACTTGCCATTTTGGCAGAGCAGTATGAACAGAGTATAAATGAAATGATGGCCTCTCAAGCGGTAAGTGGTTAGGTTTGGTGCCACGGCTTCAAGAGCTTTGGGAGTCAAGAAAATTCAAGATCCAGCTATTTGTTTCCAAGATGATTCTTGCACAAATTTAGGAAATTGGTGTTTTTCTGCCCAAAGAACTGAGGAAACGACGACGCTGAGTAAAGCCAAGCCAATGCGGATACTTGCTGGAGTGTGTCTTATAAGATGGAACTCAAGGAATGATGGCTAAATCAGACCTGGGGCACATAGGGACTTTAAGGGCGAGATGTGATAGATACTGCATATAATATCATGTGATTTACTGACTACCCACCCCTTCCCACCAGCACCACCACAACTGATGTCAAGCATGAATGAATAAGACACAGTCCCCACCCTTAGGGAGTTCACAGTCAAGTGAGGAAGACAGATACACAGACACATTCATTCAATAAACTTTTGCTAAGCGTCTGTGTTCAGCACTGTGCTGAGCTCAGAGATAGAGCAATGAGATAGATAGACCACTGGGCTCTGTCTTCACACTTTTGTCAGACAAGCCAGGAGGTGAGATAACTAAGCTATAATAATGAAGCACAGTAGGTGCTTTGAAGTTGAAGGTTCTGGGTGCTATGGGAGGACAAGTGGGAACAACTAATCTGGTCTAGGGAAAGCTTCCCAGTGGGCTCCAAGAGGCTTAAGGGAATTCATCGAAGTGAATAGGTTCCTTGAAAATGGACCTACACAGTCCAAACAATGAAAAGAGTACAGATGGGACTGAAAGAACTTTGGTGTGAGCCCAGAGTTTAAGGATGAAGATTGTGGGAACTCAAAATGGAGAAGTCATAAAGGTCTTGGCAAGCCAGGAATGGGAGCTTGCCTGGTAATTCAGTGAAGATTTCACAAGGAGATGGGTCTTAGAGAGTAATAGTTTACAAACAGGCAGAAGAGGAAAAGTTATTCTTGGCAGAGGATACAGTATATGCAAAGATTCAAAGTCTTGAAAAAGGATGGCAGATTTGAAAAACAGTGAGTAGTTGCTATGGCAGGAGTGTAGAATGCTTATTTAAGGAAAGCAGGTGGAGAGTCAGGGGTCAGATCCTCAAAAGCCAGGAGTTTGGACATTAGTCTGTAATAATATTTACAGACTAATGAGCTGTTTTAAAGCCTGTTATATAAAGAGCTGTCGAAGCCTGTTTTAAGAGGATAAGATTTGTGTTATAGATAGATGTTGGAAGTAATGTGGCAGAGATAGGTAAAGAAACCTGTTATGAAGCTATTGTAATAGTCAAGGGAGAAAAAAATGATGAAGGCCTGAACTGAGAGAGCATGCTAATGGAGATGGGGAGAGGGAGAGAATTTGAGAAATATTTAAGAGATAGAATAGATAGAACTTAGTGACCAACTTGAGAGGTAGTCTTGACAACAGAGTGGAGTGGTATAAGTCATCATTTTACCAAGATAGAAAAAGAGAAGTGGGGAATGAGTTTGGATGCCTGGGGAGATAATTGGCCAAGCTATAGATATGGTATCTGAGCTATGTGGGTGTCCAGGCAGAGAGGTACAGATATGGAATCTGTAGTTCAGGGGGGATATCAGGATTAAAGTTAGACATCACTGCTATATGCGGCAGTTGTAGCTGTGAGGAATAGAGGAGATCTGCTAAGGACGGGAGATAGTATTAGTGAGGAGGGGGACTAAGGACACAGAGACTGGTGGATACCAGCCCTTGAGGGCTGAGTGGAAGTAGACAAAAGAAGATGAATAATCAAAAACATGAAGAGAGCATGTCACAGAAGTTTGGTGGGGTTTTTTTGGGGTTTTTTTTGGTGACCAGTAAGGGGACCCTAACCCTTGACTTGGCATTGTCAGCACTACGCTCTCCCAAGTGAGCCAACCGGCCATCCCTATATAGGGATTCGAACCAGTGGCCTTGGTGTTATCAGCACCACACACACCCTATCTGAGCTATGTGGGTGTCCAGGCAGAGAGGTACAGATATGGAATCTGTAGTTCAGGGGGGGATATCAGGATTAAAGTTAGACATCACTGCTATATGCGGCAGTTGTAGCTGTGAGGAACAGAGGAGATCTGCTAAGGACGGGAGATAGTATTAGAGAGGAGGAGGACTAAGGACACAGAGACTGGTGGATACCAGCACTTGAGGGCTGAGTGGAAGTAGACAAAAGAAGATGAATAATCAAAAACATGAAGAGAGCATGTCACAGAAGTTTGGTGGGTTTTTTTTGGTTTTTTTTTTGGTGACCAGTAAGGGGACCCTAACCCTTGACTTGGCATTGTCAGCACTACGCTCTCCCAAGTGAGCCAACCAGCCATCCCTATATAGGGATTCGAACCAGTGGCCTTGGTGTTATCAGCACCACACACACCCTAGTGAGCCACGGGCTGGTCCTAAAACAGAAGTTTCTCATTGATGATCTCAAATGTTGCAGAGACCAATTAAAATAACAGATGTTGAGGTGTTCATTGGATCTAGCAGTGGATTTGTCCGTTGCTTGCACAATCGGTGGAGTGATGGAGTTGGGAGACATTATAGTGCATGGAAAGAGTGATTATAACATGAGATAGAAACTGTAAGTGAAAATCTGGCTGGTGGGCTCAGTTGGTTAGAGCACAGCCTTATAACACCAAAGTCATGGATTCAGATCCCTGTACCAGTCAGCTGCAAAAAAATTAAAATGAAAAACACAGAAGAAACTAAGTGAGACTGCTTTTCCCAGATCCTCATCAGAGAAGGAAAAGAGAAAGAGAACTATTGCAAGAGAAGGAGATAGTTAAAGGAAGACTTCTGTTAATTGGGAGGGGCTTAAACATGTTCTTTGGCTGAGGATGGGAGCTAGTGCATTTATTCATTCATTCGTCCATCCATCCATCCATTCATTCACTCATTCATCCATTCAGTCATCCATACATCCATGAATTCATCCATCCATCTAGTATTTATTGAGTGCCTACACTGTGCCCCAGGCATCCCAGGATACTGTGGGGAATAAGACAGTCATCAATCATGTCTTCATAGAATTTATAGAGGAATGGAGGAAACATACATTGAAAAATTCTACTCCATGTAATGGCAGAGCAAGTGCAATAGCCAATAGAGTGTAAAACAGGAGAGCTAGCCTCTTCTGCAGAGTGGGGAAAGGCTTCCCTGACATATGATTATTTAGGCTGAAGAACTGTATCTGTAAAGATGGGAAAGACAGTGGTGCTTCTGAAGAATTCACAGAAATCAATCATGTTTGGAATGTAGAGAACTAGGAGACTTG